>NC_085862.1:11390737-11393237 GCF_034702125.1 Engraulis encrasicolus | reverse complement strand
GGAGGGGAGGAGAGGACAGCGGGGCTTATGGGTATGGACTTGGGAAAGAATTACAGAAAAAAAGAGAGGAGCGAGCGGTAGATCAAAGCAAAGGAAGAGTACGGTATTGTCTTTTGCCTGCCAGGATAGTAACACAGGAAGGCAGGGCTGGTGCGGAGGGAGTGGCTCAGGGCTCAGGGGAAAGGACGTGGGGACAGGGGGGGGGGGGGGCAATCTCTCTTGTGGCTGAAAGGCAGGGATGGCTTTCACTATCTCTAAATACACTTCAGTATATTTAGCTGAGAAAACACAGATATTTTTAGCTCCATTGCTCCCTGCTTGGCTTGGCTATCCATATTGTCTTGCCCTTGTGCTCTCTCCTCCCTCTCTGCTGCTATCTGTCTTTCTATCTTTGTGGTTATGCCTGCTCTCTCTCTCTCTCTCTCTCTCTCTCTCTCTCTCTCTCTCTCTCTCTCTCTCTCTCTCTCTCTCTCTCTCGCTCACAATGCCTCTCTGACTCAAAGGTCATTCATAGTTCCATGGGTCATTACATGAGAGGCATGTGTTTACATGTGTGTTGTGGAGAAGCCTGCTGGACAAGCACTGTGTGTGGTCGTTCCTATGCCACACTAATGCCCCTCAGCTCGGCCACCGCATTCTTACTGTGCGTGTATACTGTGGTCGAGTTGTAAAATCAAACCAGGGGGGATGGTCAGAGATGGATTCTGATTGAAGGGGGTTGGGGGCTTCTCCCCAGAGAAAAAAAATGTAGTTGTTACAAATGCAATTTTAACGGCACATGTGAAGAAGGGAGGCCTGTTTTAGAGGGGGGATTTTCATTGAGGGGGATGATTTTAGGCCATTTTAGACACCCCCCCCCCACCCGCTATCAGAGTGATGGAAGTCAATATGTCTTTATGGAGGGTCACCCTGGAGTGAAGCAACCTGGGCGACTGGACCCAATTTATTAAAAGTCAGCTATTATGGTGTGAGCTATGACGCGGTTCGGCGAAAACCAACTGTCATCCCATGATCCCAGGCAATCCAGTGCCACATAGCCTACTACAAAGTAACCAATGTCTTATTTGGACAGGTGAACCCTGGCGTGTGTTGCTCAACTGGGTCGTTGCTAACCAAGTTAGCAACTTACATGGTTGCAATGCAGTTTCCCATTGGCAACCTAACTGGTTTAGCAACAATGCTTTCGAGAAATGAGGTCCTGGTCTGTTGGAAAACGTGGCACTGAGTTGAAGCTTTTATAGCAATAGCAATAGTATAGCACATTATCATAGGCTACATAACTTTATTTCGGTGTGCTAAAGAGAAACGCGAGGAAAAATGTATTGTAGAAAGTAATTTAGA
The DNA here is from genome assembly GCF_034702125.1 of Engraulis encrasicolus. Taxonomy (NCBI): domain Eukaryota; kingdom Metazoa; phylum Chordata; class Actinopteri; order Clupeiformes; family Engraulidae; genus Engraulis; species Engraulis encrasicolus. The sequence continues at coordinate 11,391,896 of NC_085862.1, read as the reverse complement.
TAGTAGTGACTATCAAACTCACCAAAAAGTTGATTTAGTTGTTTTGATGTGAGCATTGAAATTGAGATTACTGTCCAACATCATGCCAAGATTTCTGACATAAGACGTGGTTTAAAGTGGTCTGGATTCTAAGTAAGCACAGAGTTTCTGTCTTTCATCTTCGAAACCAAAGACAATTATTTCAGTCTTGTCTTCATTCAGCTGCAAGACGTTTTGTTGCATCGAGCTATTCAAATTTTCAAGCCATGAGCGCAATGACTCAATGGGGCTCCTTTGGTTATTTGGAGAAAAAGCAATGTAAATTTGAGTGTCATCAGCATGTATAGCTATAGGGTCATTTCACGTGAAATCAGACACTTTGGGAAACGACCGACACGAATTTCAATCATACAAGTACTTGCTGTGCCTGTTTAGTAGCAAGGTAGCACCCCAGAACTGATATAATCAAGGCTGAATGCATAGTGTCCTACCCTCACATGTAAACCTTTGCTAGTCTGTTTCTCCCTTAATATTGGTGTCAGATTCACAAAAATGCAGTTCTGGGGTGCTACCTTGCTAAACAGGCACAGCAAGTATGATTGAAATCCGTGTCGGTCGGGTCCTAAAGTGTCTGATTTCACGTGAAATGACCCTATAATAAGGCCCCTTTTGGACCTATGTTGCCCATCACTGCTTATCTCTACCTTAATACTCTTCTTCCGAGGCGTTGTACATGTTTGAGTTACCAGTGCCCAGGTAGGAAAGTAAGAATGCTTTTGGAATTCCTGACGTTATTGGTCCACGGCCACGGCTAACCTTTAAGAGTGTGGGTTTTTGAGCATTCTATAAAAAGAATGTGTTCTATAACAATGCAAGATTCTACAATACCATATTATATTGAATGACGCCCAGAATTCCATAGAACTTTCACTGCCCGAACATTCCCGTCACACGGTTGATGGTTTTTGGGTGGCTGAAATTGGTCTATGTAGCTCTTCTCTTAAATATCAGCACCTTCATATTTGTTGTGCTGACAGAGTCCCTCATCAGTGTGTGTTATTGCGTGGGATGAATTTGGTGTGTGCTTTTTTTGTGGGAGTGAGAACAGTGTTTACACACCCTTTTTATTTTGTTTTGTTTATAGTGTGTGTGTGCGTTTGTGTGTGTGTGTGCGTGTGTG
>NC_085862.1:11380737-11385737 GCF_034702125.1 Engraulis encrasicolus | reverse complement strand
AGGTCTCAGCCTACCAACCCCCCGACCATCCATCTCCCATTACTGTTTCTTGGCTTGGCAGAGAGCCTAGTGATTATCGATAGCAGAGGCAATTTGGTCAGCCTCCGCAGACAAGGGGAGAGAAAACAGCCTGCAGTCGGCGATGTGGAGAATAGGGAAAACACACACACATACACACACACACACACACACACACACACACACACACACACACACACACACACACACACACACACACACACACACACACACACACCACATACAAACACCCTCTTCCATCAAGTCTTGGTATCCGTTTGCGCAGTCTGCGTCATCACAATGCCAATCCAAGAGAAAGAGGCGACAGAGAGAGCAGGTAGTAGGACAGAGGAGTGGGGAGAACACAGCTTCTTCATTTCATCTTTTTTTGGTTCAATGACAGAGTGCCAGGATTTCTGATAAAGCCATGCCTTCCGACCAGGGCTTGACATTAACTTTTTTCGCTTGCCGGCGACTGTGGCTAGTGATTTTCCAGAGTCACTAGTCATCCAGCTATTCTGGTAGCCACAAATTAGATTTTTTTATCATCACGCTGTACATCTAACCTCAGAAGATGAGGTGCTTAAAGCAAGATGAAGAGTGCATGGGTTTCTACATGGAAATAAAACAAACAAATAGAAACTGAGTAACTGAGCTTTTTCTTGAACTTAAGTACAAACAATTTATACAAAAGGGGCAAAGTGGAGAATATACACTATTCTGACATGTCATACCATAGAATAAGCTACCTGCCAATGGCTAGTGATACTGAAATTGTTACCAGCCACAGCCAACTTTTACCAGAATTTGGCCGGTTGGCAGGTGCCAGTGTCAAGCCCTGCTTCCGACAACAAATTAGTTAGGCGATGTACCAGATGAGTTGCCTGATTACCATGACTTTCAAATCTCTTCGAGACTTGGTCTGACCAACAGCATAACAACTAACATTCTTAAACGGCATGGTTGGCCCACCTCCATACTGGTCAAGGGAAGAACAGGCTGAGCCAAAGTTTAAACCAAACATTTCTTAGTCCCAATAGATCGTCTCTGCTTAAACGTCACTGTCTTGAACAAGCCTCTACCCAGGACGGTTGGAAATGCTCAAAGTTGATTATTTCCGGACAAAGTGGGTGGAGTTCCCGCTGTGGAGGGAACCTGTATGTACGTGAACAAGCAGTTTGCCTGAGTGAGTAGGTGCGTTCCAATATGCGACCTTGCGTCCTCCACTTGTGCTTGTGGCCTCGTACCAGGAAGTACTATGTCGTGATGACATCACTGGCATCAGCTTTATATTTCAATATCTCACAAAAGCTCAATTGTAAAGTCATTTTCTCATTTGCAAACTGGATGGTGAATGAAGAATAGTCCCCCAAAAATTGTTGTGGCTAGGCTGACAGCGAGGAAACTTAATTGTTTTCTCCATGGAGGAGCAAAACATGAGGCCACAAGTACAAGTGGAGGAGGCAAGGTCGCATATTGGAATGCACCCAGTGTAGCTGAGCCGAAGGTGTTGCGTGACTACAAGGACGGAGCCTGGGTACCAGATGAGTGGAGCAAGGTGGACCCACATTCACCTGGCAACAACCCGGGTTAGGTCCGATTGGACCCACATTCACCTGGCAGCAACCCGGGTTAGGTCCGATTGGACCCACATTCACCTGGCAACAACCCGGGTTAGGTCCGATTGGACCCACATTCACTTGGCAGCAACCCGGGTTAGGTCCGATTGGACCCACATTCACCTGGCAACAACCCGGGTTAGGTCCGATTGGACCCACATTCACCTGGCAACAGCCCGGGTTAGGTCCGATTGGACCCACATTCACCTGGCAACAACCCGGGTTAGGTCCGATTGGACCCACATTCACCTGGCAACAACCCGGGTTAGGTCCGATTGGACCCACATTCACTTGGCAGCAACCCGGGTTAGGTCCGATTGGACCAACATTCACTTGGCAGCAACCCGGGTTAGGTCCGATTGGACCCACATTCACCTGGCAACAACCCGGGTTAGGTCCGATTGGACCCACATTCACCTGGCAACAACCCGGGCTAGGTCCGATTTGGATGTTTGTGAGACCAGCCGTCAGAATTTGAAAATAGAGCGTGCATATTGAAGGAACTATGTCAGCGTGTTGAAAACATTTGGGTTTACGTAAGCAGAGCATGGCAAGCTTTTTGCACTGCTGCAAAAATAGTTGTGCGTGTCTCTGTGTGTGTGCATGTGTGCACGTACATGTGTGTATGTGCGTGTGTGCGCGCATGTATGTGTGCGCGCATGTGTACAGCCACAGAGCATGTTTTGTGTGCGTGTGAGCAGAAGAGAGAGAGAGAGAGAGAGTGAAATTGAGCGTGTTTTAGGAGGTGTACTCCTATTCATGCGTCCTGTATGCTGCACACCTCTAAGAGCAGCCAGTAGCGAGCGAGTGCCCTGTGTGAGGCGCACAAATAGGAGCCAAAGCTGGCTCGCGCTCGTTCAGGAAATGCCTATCCATCCTGACTCAGAACAATGCACACCGAGCCCTTACGTAACCAGTCCAGAGCCCCTGTGTCCAATTACCCAATAGCTAGTCCATCAGAGATTAAAGAGGGGTAAGTAAGAAAACGATGCCATATTTTCATATTAAGATTTAAGTGGGATAGAAATTGTACAGAGTAGCTGCCAGCACTGCTATTTTTTTCCTTTCCTTAACTCTACTTAAAAGTGAACCTGTGACTAAGCCATTTCATCAATGTCTGACGCGTTATAAAGGCAATCAGCAATGGCTGAGATTGAATGTTGGTATCTGAGCCTGAAGCACAGTTTACATTCATGTCTCCTGTTTGGTGAACATTTTGCCAAAATGTGTGTTTTGCTTTGCTTTGCTTTTGTTGCTCTGTCTACTCTTTGTAGTGCTGCCCCTTAGGGCCCTGTCAGTACTCTGTAATTGTTCTCCACTATTGCTTTGGATATCATTTAACCCATTGTGTCCTGCAGCGACATACGCTGCATTCAAATTCTTGAGATTTGAGCTGTGTTATTAAAGATGTGTGTATGTTAGAGCGGAATGAACACTATACTAGTGCAAAATGACGGTTCTAGATTTTAAATGTAACCTATTTCATGTTTATATGTGTTTCATAGGTGTTTTGTAGAGATATTTGGGATTTAATAGGCAGAGGGCACCCTTTCCCAAAAAGGGCTTAGGACAAAATGGGTTAAACCAGAGGAGCCCCGTAAGGACCCCCCCCCCCCCTTTCCAGGTCCCTCCTGGCTCGTGTTAGCTATTGTTTGCATGTGGTCTATTCTCCCGCAGATGCTTTTAGATTCCATGTTGTTTTCGTTGTTGATATTGCCTTTGCAAAAGCACAAGTTCTGTTTTGGAAGCCTGCATTCGAGCTGAGCCAATAAGACGGTCACCAGCAAAGACGCTCTCTCTCTCTCTCTGTCTCTCCCGGCTTACTCTAAACTGCTGTTCTTTTCAGATTTTTCCATTGGCCAATGTTGGTGGTGAGGGTTTGGGTTTAAATGTAAACATGCTCCTTCCCCGCAAAGGCCTTATCAGCCTCTTACCCTCCTCTCTTCCTCAGGATGTCTGTGCTGCAAACCTCTCATCATAAGCACACCCCAAACCCTACACACCCCAAACCCTATTCATCCCCAAGTCTCTCAATTCAATAGTTTCATTGGCATATCAAAATACATTCTGTATTGCAATAGCCAAACTCTTTTTTCCCTCGTTCTCTTTTCCATCTCCCTCTCGATATACAGTATAGGGATATTTACATCAGCACCTCGCTCACACCACATTTTTGTCTTCGCCCAGAAACCGACGCCATTTTTAGAATGGCCTCTGCCGTGGTTCTAAGCATCTGAAGCCTGGTTCTACAATGACAGTTTGTGAGAAGTTAGTACACCTTTTAAAATTAGTCATAAAATAAGGTCTGATCCTCTCAAAAATGACAAGATGGAACAACCAGTTTCTGCTTTAACTAATGCCACCTAAATAATTACATGATATAATTTTTTGTTGACCACACGATGTAAACATTCTCAAAAGTGGGAGGCATAAGTAAGTACACCCTTGGCTAAGGATCCTTCAAAAGCTAATAAGAGACAGACAAACAGAAATATTATACTGATAATATTGGACGGATTTCAAATTCAGTTACTCAGGTGTTGCTCAATGCTTAATGGGTGAACACACAATGTCATGTGTGGAGAAAAATTGCAGAATCACACCTTCACCAAAACCAGATTCCCACTTTTGGGTGGTGCTAGTCTCATCTTGAGCGTAGCTTGGGGCCTGAGGACCAACCATCAGTGGAATAATGAATTCAGTCTTATTCAGACATTTTACAGAAAAATCTTAGGTAGTCTCTCACACAGTTGAAGTGCACTATGGGTGCTGATGCCGGACAACAACCCATATTTCAAAAGCAAGTCGGCAGGACCTCAAGAAAGCTATTTGCGCCAGACATCCCAGAAATCTTGTTCAGGTGTGGCAGTTTTGTAAAGAGAAAGGGTGCAACATTCATTCATCCTGATTGTTTAGCGTTTGATTTCCATCTGATATGCAAACAGGAAACACTTATTTCAGCTAAAGGAGGGTCAACCATCTATTGGATGCAAGGGTGTACTTATTTATCCATCCTGTGATTTTTTTTTAAATCTAAAGGCCAATCAAATCACGAGGGGTATTGTTTGGGTGGTAAAGCAGACATGGTCCAATCCTTCTAGTGAAGATCAGACCATTTTTTAAGGGTGTAGTGCACTAACGTTTTCCTAAATATTAATTTATTTCAGCTTACTATAGTTAATTTAGTCAATGCAAGTTGTAAGCCTTCCACTTCTGTGGTTGTACTGACACACCATAGAGCTGCGACAGGACAACACACAGGAAAGATCCTGGAGCGGTTTGTAGGTAATCCAGTCCTAGATTTGATTACATTGTTTTTCAACCCAGGGCCAGTTCAGTTTTCATGTGACACATTGTCTCTAA
>NC_085862.1:11168237-11363237 GCF_034702125.1 Engraulis encrasicolus | reverse complement strand
ATGACAGGGAACAGCTGTCAGAGTTGGTCATATCCTCAGATTCATCAGCGCGCAGTGTGCAAATGCATGGCGGTCTGTATCTTGTGTTTGTGGTTGTGTAACTTGTGTTGTGTTGTGTAACTTGTGTTGTGTTGTGTTGTGTTGTGTTGTGTTGTGTGTGTGTGTGTGTGTGTGTGTGTGTGTGTGTGTGTGTGTGTGTGTGTATGTGTGTGTGTGTGTGTGTGTGTGTGTGTGTGTGTGTGTGTGTGTGTGCGTGTGTGTGTGTGTGTGTGTGTGTGTGTATGTATCATCTGCATCATGGTCTCCAATAGGCAAATTGCATCCCCCCAGCCCCTCACTTCCCTTTTCTCTGCTCACATTATGAAATGAATGTAATTGGATTTCTTTGCCAGCGAATGGCCCTAATAAACAGTGACTTTCAATTACGGCATTCTCCATTCAACCCCTGGCCATTCCCCTCCCACTGCATCCATACACTGCACTCTTCTCAGAGACTTGGTGAGTCGTGACAGACACAGTCCGCACGCTTTGGAAAGCACATTCTTTCCAGACAACCCGAGATAAATAGGAAAGGGATAAAGGAGCAATGTTGCACTATTGCATGCCCTCATTCAGACAGTAGTGAGCAAAAGTCATAATCAGAATTGTTTATTAGGCCTATTTCTTTGACTTCAGGTCAGTGCAATGAGTCTTGGGAATGATCTGAGTTATCTAGTGGCTGATGTTGGAGAGAGAGAAAAGATTTGCCACTACTTGTTGTATATCCAAAGTATAAAATGATAACAGTTTGTAATGGCGGTATGGCTGCTGTGTGCAGATATGCAGAACTGAACGAACAGCGTTTGGATCATAGCTCAGCATCATGCTCTGCTGTTCTTCTTGTGCCATAATAGGAGTACTGCGTATGGGCAGTGGCCAAAAAACTAGAGGGCTTTAAAAGCTGTATTTTGATTTACAAGAACCAACTAAGCACGCTAGTCTAATTAACTTTTCATGGTGGTTTTAACTGTATGATTTTCGCGACCATTAGTGACTAAAAATAAAATAAATGCAGGACTTTTTCTAGGATTTTTTGGCATGAGGGAGCATCATGGCAGGTTACAGGGGGTGAATAGGGGTGTTCCCCCCCATGAATGAGAAATTTATTAGGGGCGCTCAAATATATATATATAAAAATAAAAGTATGAGGGTGCACCCACGGAGGTATGAGGGTGGAGCGCCCCTATTTCCCCGTTCAGAAAAAGCCCTGAAATGGGGAAATGAATGGGGAAACGTGAGTTAAGGACTTTACTCTCTTATCTCCCCATTCATTTTCTCAGGGTCTAGTCTTACTAATCCGGAACAGATTCCCAAAGGTGTCGCGAAGATGCTTGCAGAGCTGGAACAACTTTGGCATGTCTTAATAGCAGTGCCTTTCAGTAAAGGCCACCACTCAACAGTTCAGACGAAGTGCAGAGCATTGGGTTGTGAGATGCTGCTAAGGAGCCTGATTATCATCGACTTTCAAATCTCTACGAGACTTGGTTTGACCTAGAGCATAACAATTAACGTTTCCCAAATGGCATGGTTGACCCACCTCCCTTGGTTTGCTACTGGTCAAGGCCAGAAAAAGCTGTGCCGAAGTTTAAACCAAACATTTTCTTAGTCCCAATAGAACATCTCTGCTTAAAACCACGTTACTGCCTTGAACACGACTCTTCCCAAAGCCGTTGGAGCTGCTCAAAGTTGATTGCTTCCTGACAACGTAGGTGGAGTTCCCGATTTCTCCGGAGTGAAACAATATTTGTATTGCTCCTTGCCTGACTAGAAGCTACGCAGAAGGAGGGGGTGGCCTGGCTAGTTGCCAAGAGATCTACGTATGTGGCTCTGGCTCCTCAGCTGGGCTCTGTTTCCAGTTTGGGTTCCCCAGGCTTGGAGGTCAATGTACACGTGGGTCGCCAACACCAGTATAGAATGAACTACTCCACCTACCTGGTGTTGTCGGAAATCGGGCTACCCCAGTGGTGTAGTCTACTTTTTTATGGTTTGTATACTGTATATTTGAGCATTTTTTGAAGTGGGTATACTGTATATATTTGTGCTATTCAAAACAATGGATCAATCAATTTTAAGTGGGTATACTGAAATCCCTGAAATTTATAGAGGGTATACTCTGTATACCCGCGTTCTACGTAGACTACACCACTGGGCTACCCCCGACTCCCTAACATTGTGCCAATGACCACTACAGGTATTTCTGGCATCTGGAGGCACCATAGGAGCCCAATCATGGTGGCTCCCCCATGACGGTGTCTTTTTTGGAGCGTATTTGGCATTGTGCAGGCTTAGCTTTCTTCAACTATCCGACACTATTGTCTGGCACCGGCAAAGTGCCAAAAAGTGATTTTGGATGTGCGCACCCTACCCAAAACGCCTCAGATATTAAGACCAAGGGTTGGAGTCTAACCACTCCTTTGGTGCCACCAATTGTGCTGAAGGCAGCTGGCCTAATGAGCGTGTGGCGAGAGGGAGGGGAGGGTTTATATAAGGAGCGCTGCTCATTAAAGCACATCCTTCCTGCCCCACTTGGCCTCCTGCTATATTCTCTTTACTGCAGGCCTCTTTTCCTGTCCTTTTTGCTTCATGTCAGCTTTCTTTTCAGTTACAGTTCTTAATGTCAGCTTTCTTTTCAGTTACAGTTCTTCATCGAGGTGGATCTGTCTCTCTCTCTCTCTCCCTCTCTCCCTCCCTCTCTCTCTCTCTCTCTCTTTCTCTCTCTCTCTCTCTCTCTCTCTCTCTCTCTCTCTCTCTCGCGCTCTGTCTTGCTCTCTCGCCCTACGTCTCCTATTGTGTGAAGTATAATTAAACAGGAAGTTGTGTGCTGTGCTGTGCTGTGCTGTGTTCCATGGGGGTGACTGAGAGAAGGGAGGGGATGTGATGGGGAGGGGGGGGCGTATTGGTTCTAGCGCTGCTCTACTCAGCAAATTAAAGAACAGCACTGCTGAGGCTAATTAGGCCTCCAGGAAAGTATGGGTATTTGTGTCACGCTAAGCCGTTTCACTATCAAGGAGCTTCTCTCTCTCTCTCTCTCTCTCTCTCTCTCTCTCTCTCTCTCTCTCTCTCTCTCTCTCTCTCCTCTCTCTCTCTCTCGCTCTCTCTCTCTCTCTCTCTCTCTCTCTCTCTCTCTCTCACTCGCTCGCTCGCTCACTTTCTCTCTCTCTCTCACTCGCTCTCGCTCTCTCTCGTTCTGTCTCTCTTTTCACCGTTCCCCCTTCTCTTCCTCTGTCTCTTTTATCCCTTCCTGACACACCCCTAGCAAGATTTAAGAGGCTACTCATTCACCATGCTAAGATTTGGGGGATTGAGCTGTCGCTCTCTGTAGGTCTCAGTCTTGCCTTAATAGTCTAAGTCGTAAGAGTCTAATACACGCAGTACTTTCTCAAGCACACACACACGCATACACACACGCATGCACACACACACACACACACACACACACACACACACACACACACACACACACACACACACACACACACACACACACACACACACACACACACACACACACACACACACACACACACACTCACACATGTGCTCCATCTGTTCAAAGGTGTTCACACATAAGGTCTTCATTAAATCACACAGACAGCCACTACTGTGTTGCTGGCTGGCAGGATTGTGTATTTGTCAAGTTAACACAGAGAAAAGGGTTTTCAACATTCAGATCCAAATGCATTTCTAAGAAGAAAAAGTGGAGAGCCGGCTAGGCTATTGTTGGCAGATGGAAACATTGCCGCATAAATTCCGCATAAATTTGCATTCCTTGCAATTATTTTTCTTTTGCTTGTTTGTGTGAAAGTTGCCATGACAACTTTGTGTTTTGGATTCCACACCTGTTCACAATTTCTTTCTTCATTTGCAAAGCCTGCATTTTCACACACTGCAAGATATTAAAACGGAGACATCATTTTTCAATTCAACAACATTTGCACTGGCTTCAAATTGCCTTTCAAGGAGTTGCATATTCAGTGCAAGTTCCATTTGTATTGGATGGAGACTAAGCTGTGAGACCAATCTGGTGACATCTTACAGCACACCAGTGTTGCGTGTACAGTAGTTATGTCTGTCTGTGTGTGTAATGGCCTACAAGAAACCAGAGTCATGTCAGGAAACTTCGTATCACCTTTCCTCTAGCTTTTTTTCTGAGGAAAACATTGTCTTACCTTCTTTCTGTGGTATACGCTATGTTTTTTTTTTTATTATTACTCATACATACCGTATATGGGTGGGAGACGTGACGCCTTGTTTTTTCGTAACATTGGTTAAAAACCTACAAAACTGTTATTTTCCTTTAAAAAACAAATGTCAATGAAAGAAGATGTGGTACATTATGTTTCATATTAGTCTTAGATGAGAAGAAACATTTTTGTTAAGATTTATGTAACGGTTTATATGTCAAATTTCCTGCGGTGTGACTGTAACATTAATGAAACAATATATAATAATATATATATAAATTAACCAACAACATTTTGAATAATATATGAAGCATTTGGCATGATTGCATAAATCTTAACTTTAGATTAAGATATGTGAATGTGGAAAAAAACTCAAGACAGTAATATTAACTACAAGTTCAATTTCGTAACACAAATTGCGTCCTGTGGGGTGACATGTATGTCAATGTTTGTGAATGGGCAGCTGCAAGGCCAACTACAAGGGTCTTAAAGACTGGCTCCTGACCAGTCAGTACCTCAGTTATTGGAGAGTGCTGTGGAAGTTTAAGGTGACTCTTAACCTCTTAATATGTCTTCATATTGCAATCTTTCCGTCACGCAATGCTTAGGTTCATTTTATGGTGTCCTGTGGTGTGACTGCTCTTATAGGAGGAAAAAAAGTTTTTTATTAATGAAAACACATATTAAGATTAAACACAATATAATTATCAAGTTAGCATGAGCTCAGATGTCAGTCATGTATACAAAATGATTAAAATGGCCATAATGCAGTGAATTCCCTGTGGTGTGACTCCATTTTCCTGCGGTGTGACATGCCTATGCTATGTGTTGATGCAGGACACATTTTCCCAAAAATGGCAAAAATAAGGTGAAATTCCACAGACCACTAAGTGCTTTATTTTTTTCTATTTTTTTTCCAATTTTTATCCATCATTTTTTTCAGGAATTTGAAAAACTTTTTTTTTTTTTGCGTTACGCCCTTAAACGTCAACCACCCATATACATACATCACATTTCATTACATTACATTACAGTACATTACATTACAGTACACTTAACTGATGCTTTTATCCAAAGCCACTTACAGTTTTACAGACTTTTTTATTATTGTTCTTAGAATAAGATTAACCTATTGCGAGATTAAGATAGTGACACACGCGAGATCATAACTAGAGTAGAATGATAGCGAGGCAATCATTATGGTACATGTGTCCATGCGAGGTGAATGTGTTTCATTAAAGCTCCATAAACGAGATATACTTTCGTGTGTGTGATTCCCAACACACCACATTTATACATAAACATTGCTGAAACACTACACCAAGCCCTAAGAATCAGGATGAAAGTTGCAATGCCCTTCTTTACGTAGCCTACATGTTGCATGTAACACATTATGGGCTAGTATTTCCTGAGGCAGCTTTGCAGGGTAGTTTTCCTGACGTGTGAAGGTAGAGGAGAGGTTGGGTGAAACCTGTGAACATCATTAGGACGACAGCAGTGTTGTGGTTTATTACCCTCACCAAATCACTTGTTTGGCTGAAGTAGGTTGCTGTGCCACATACCGCAATAGCGATATAGAACAGCAAGGACAGTGTGGATATTAAAATGATTTTGAAGGCTCTCATCTTGCCGTGGTTTTCCCTTGTACCCTCTCCTGGGCCAGGCCGCACAAGGGCTCGCAGAACGCTCAAACCACAAAATAGCATCACCAGGAAAAATGCTAAGTTAAGGGTTAGTAAAAAGCAAAAGATAAGACCAAAGTCACAAAGAGTCGTCGTAAGACTGCATCCTACTACCATCCAACCAAGAGCATTAACCAGCAGCTTGTATCGCAATGGTTTGTACTTCAGGAACAGAACAGGTTGGATCACAGCTAGATAGCGCTCCATACAAACACACGTCTGAAAGCAGGGGCGGCAAGTGAACAGGAATATGATGAAAAATAGGACAATCCTCATGGCAGAAGGGTCTGGGATAACAAGCACTACGGATCCCAAACAGAAGATGATCTCTGTTATGGTCAAGTTGAGAACAAATAAGTCAGAAGCGATTCCATTTCTGTCTTTGCTGACAATTAACCATGTCACATAGGCTTGTAGGGGCAGACCAAGTATGATATTGATGGAAACAGAAACACAATTTATAGCCTGAACAATAGGCATTAGGGAGGCCGTTGCATTGGCTTCAATGTTGAACATGGCGGTCAGGCTGTTAGCTGCAGACATTCTGGGAATGATGACTTTCCTACATTTGAACAACAACAAAAAGTATACTCTGGGTCATGGTGTGAACAACTAACTAACTGAACCATCTTTTCAAAAAACACCAAACAACTATGTGGAATGTTGAAGAGCGAATACCTTGTAAATGTTCTCTGGGATTATTATTTTATTATTATTATTATTATTATTATTTTAAAAACAAAATGAGAGCGACTTATGGAAATTCCATTTCATTTTTCAAATGTGTGTTCTAAAATATTAACCTGCACATCTGTAGTTGCATCAGCTGTACAGGCAATACTACATATTACTTCCCTTTTATTACAGTAGTTTACTCTAAATTTCCCAAATAAAAAAGAAAACCCATTTTCTGTATTTAAATACTTAGCCGTGTATGTGACTACTACATGGTTTAAATGTGAAGTCGGACAAATAGTTTCTCATAGCAACAATCCTCAGATGCACAGTACTTAAAACACGGAGAAAATATCAACTTCACTCACCTTTGGAGGCTGCAGTGTATTATATGTGAAGATGCTGAATCTGTCAGTATCGGTCCTGTGGTCCCTCTTTGTGAACTGGTTTGAGTGTAATGTGTGACTGTAGTCTAATGTAGGTGTGTGGTTGATGACACCTTCCATGTCACCACTCCTGTGTCACACACGACAACTCTCATTCTTCATGAAAACTAGATGTAGCCTACAGTGTGAGCAGCAAATGACCGCATATCATACTGTATGCATCAGCTTCAACTTGGAACTCTATTGTCCCCAAAAGGGGCAAGTTTGCAGCAAGACAACATAAGCACATATAGACAACAACAGATAACACACGACAAAAATAAAATAATAATAATGATACATTTCATTTTGAGCGCTTTTCAAGATACCCAAGGACACTTTACAAAGTGCAATTGATGTTCATATTTCATTAGAGTCGTGGTATTTTGCTTCAGACTCTGCATATTGTTTGTGACATACATTTTTAATCCATAGATTGTTGGCATTTCTGACATACAGTAGCCTACTGTATATCACAGAAATCCAACATTAACCTCACCAACATTAACCTCACCAAAATGGAAACCTGATGAAGCAACAGCGAAACGCGTTGTTCACCAAATAAACTACCAGCAAAGATACCAGTGTGCGGTGATTCATCCTTCATTTACTTGGATTACTCTTACTGCACATCACCAGCACCTGGACAGTGGTTGTGCACAGGGACGTTACTTTGAGCTCACCAAAATGGGCTAAGTCTGTGTGTGCTGATGAAAAGGACACAGAGAGTGTCTGAATGAATACTGGTGCTTGTTATGTAATAAGTACATTAGGCACTGTACATACTGTACATCTATGATGTGATGGAAGTGGAAATGTAGGAGTTTCTTACAGTGATGCATGTGAACAGTGAATTGGTATTTTTCTCATTTTTGATTTTCATGTAAACAAAGCAGAATGCAAATGCAGAGTGCAGTGCTGGTGTGGTGTGGATGTTGACCAGGTGCGTGACAGTGTTACTCTAGAACAGTCATTCTCAAAGTGTGGTCCGGGGACCACTGGTGGTCCGCGGCAGAGCTCAGGTGGTCCGCGAGGGGATTTCTACTTTTCCAAGACAAGCTAGCAGTAGGCTATATTTGTAACATAATAACAAAGCTTAATAAAGCTGAAGTCATATTTTCAACACAATTCACAGGCTTGTAATGTGAATAAAAAGAAAAGTAAGTGAGCTGCTTCGAAATGAGCAGTGTCAAATTGGCACCCGTCAAATGTCAATTCTGTTGACAGGTGGTCCCTGAACATTTTTGGGGGGACAAAGTGGTCCTCGGTCTGAAAAAGTTTGAGAACCACTGCTCTAGAAACACAGCACATCTTTCATATCCGACAGCTTCAGGGGATGGGAGGCCAGATTAAGGAGCCAGGGTGCTGTGGTGAAACCAGGAGACAGTGAGGGGCTACCGTCTCTAGGGCAGATGTCACCTACTAGGCCCTTTAAACTGGTTGGCTGGTGTCAGAATCAGAAATAGTGTTTGTGTGTTATACTATCAAAAGTGGTAGAATTACGGTGTGCAATAATCAAAGCCGACCAAATATTTTGGTGGATAGACAGCCGGATAATGCAATTGTAAAACAGACAAAATGGCCGACCTAGACCGACTAGTGATGGGCTGTTTGTATTGACTGCAGTCATTTCCACTTTTACTGTGTCATGAATTTGTAAAGCTGTGCAAACTCTGTTGAAACTGTTGGTGTAGTTTGACATAGAGGTTGCGGCTGTGAGCCAGCAATATTGAAACCTAAAATCCTTTGCACTGGATTTACACTAGATCAACCATTAAGCGTGCTGTCATGTCTAGCCCATTTTTAATTACGTTTAAAGACTAAAACTAGCTATTGCATGATCACACTTCGAGTGATGGGCCCCACTGATTTTCTGGTGATGTATACAGCTCTGATGAATATTTGAATATGTCAAAAAGGGATGACTATATATTATGACAGCTTCAGAAGTGTGAACCAGGGATGCAAATGCTGTGTGGGAGAAGGCCATTGACATTGATGACTGCTATGCAGCTGCATCTACGTTTAACACCCCACTGCATCACTCATGTGTGTGTGCAGAAGGTCACCTGGGTCAGTGTATGTTGCATTAACATTGCATATGAAATTATATTTGCACTGTCACATATTTTTTATATGGGGAATGTTTGTGAGTAAAAAAAACAAATAAAAGGGGTAGGCTGTAACTCACATGAACAGTGCTAATTTTCATTAAATTATTGATTTCCTCAGTTTGATGAAGCTGTCACAAGTAGTGTGCGCAAGTATCTTGCCCAGATGGCTGCTGGTTTAGCTATAGATAAAAGATAACAAAAGCAATGCCTTCTCTGTAGAAACGTTTCGGTCTCTTTTCTCTCTCAGGGGTCTTTCTATAGCTGTACATGGAGACAGTACTGGCATGTGTTATTTTTTTGGAAATGGAGGTGGTGGGCTATTGTTCTTACAATGTCATGCTTTCGCGCAATACATTACACATCCCCATTCACTTGAAAGTGAAAGCCCACCAGAGGTACTCCAACTCCCACTGTCGTTGTGACACAGCACTCCACAACAAAGAAGTGCTCATTGCACTCAACAGAATTGCATTTATGCCTCACTCGTGCAGGGGGGCAGCCCCCAATGGCGCCCCCAAGGGAGCAGTACGGCAGGACAGTACCATGCTCAGGGTACCTCAGTCATGGAGGAGTTACCCATGGAGCACGTTTTAATATGCGACCTTGCCTCCTCCACTTGCCTCCTCCACTTGCTTCTCGCCATGATGACATCACTGACAACAGCAATATATTTCAATATCTTGCAAAAGCTCAATTGTAAAGTCTTTTTCTCATTTGCAATTGGGATGGTGAATGAAAAACAGTCCCTCAAAAGTTGTTGTGGCCAGGCTGACAGCTGGGAAACTTTATCGTTTTCTCCACGGAGGAGGGGCCAGGAGGCGGGACGAGGAGACAAGCGCAAGTGGAGGAGGCAAGGTCACATATTGGGTTGCACCCATGGAGTTACCCTTCCGGAACTTGAACCCAGACCTTTTGGGGTGCCAAACTGGGACTCTATACCAAAGAGCCAGGCTCACTGGTGCGACAGTAAGAACACACCTCCAAACAGGGCCGCTGATAGCTTTTGCTAGTTCCAGGACAAAGTAATCTGAAAGGGCCCCCTACCCAATACTAATTCTGGGCCCAGGACAACATACACATTTGTCCCCTCCTGTCGGTGGGCCTGTCTCAAACCCTGGTATTGGTTACGCCACAATCACAGTGTATGAAATTTGTTCTCACCCTCTGACCCTGCTCTCACTCGCAAGCAACAAATTAACATGAAACAAAGAGCTGGAAGATCAAAACTCAGTTGTCTGTTTTTATTGTGCATCAGAAAAGAAGTTGTGCTCATGCACACATTACCACACTGATTTGTTTCCAGTGGAAAGCACTCAAAACACATATGTCCATGATGCACATTATGCACAAGCTGTCAGTGGTACAGGTGAGCACGTGTGAGGCAGCAAAACTTTATTAGAAAACACACAGCACATGGATCACTGCTCTTAAAGAGTGAACCTGAAAACACACGCACTTGGTGAAACACGCTTGTTTGCTCCAAGAGATAAAAAAGAAAAGAACAGTAATCTGTACATTTTATTGACAAGAGGCATATATACTGTCTGTATATATATATATACACACACCTCCAAACTATATATAGTAGAAGGTCTATATATATAGTAGTAAGGGTTAAAGGTTACAGATATTTTTTTTACAGTGACAATGGATGGACCCATTAAGCAAACCATAAAAAGCACAAAAGACATACATGTACATTGACACAATAAAATCACAAGTATGTTTTGTGTGCACATTTGGAGAGAGATAACATCTGAAAAGTAAATAAACATGAATGATTAATTGACTCTGTTATATCACTGAAGGCACCCAGACATTCTGATATGATCGCAAAGACTCTATTCAAACAGTCTTTTAAACTAAAATTAAATTGGGAGTGTAAGCTAATTGAATCAAACTGAATTGAATCAAACACATATTCAGATGCAGTTGTAATTTTCCGTAAAATGTCCATATCGTGTGTGCCTCAATACAAGGGTACAAGGAACAAATAAGTTTCCGGAAAACAGTGGCTTCCACAGATTTGCCTTTTGAGTGACTTTTGGGGAAGACCTATAAGTAGGGTATTGCAATAGTCAACTCTACAGCCTATAAAACATTTTTCCTGTTTACATGCAAAATCCTTAATTTTAGCTATGTTGTAAGGTGCCAAAATGATGATTCAGTTATTAGTTATTATATTAGTTATTTAGTTGTGTTTTGATGTGAACATTGAAACTGAGATTACTGTCCAACATCATACCAAGGTTTAGCGCTCCACAGAGCAGAGGATGAGCGCTAAACAAAAATGAAAGAAGGAAGCTTGAACAATTCATAATTGCAAAGCTGAAGATCACCTCAATCACAGACATGTTCAGATGATTATTTCTGAAGAAAAAAATAAAATTTACACAGACATTTTAATTTTTTATCCAGTTTTTATACATCTTGTGCACATGTTATCTTGAAATACCAATATGAAGATCCTATTAAGGAGTGAGAAATTTTGAGGAAGTTCAAAGTGTGACCAATTCTATTCACGTAATGGGACGATATGAGACTAGCCTATCATTGGCAATTTTACAGTATGATGTACTTTTTTCTACTGCCACTATCAAATGAATTACCTGATTCCATTAATGTTCGTACTGCATTTCTCAACATAGCCAAACCTTGAACATTGTATATTGCATCATACTAATGAGTACAATTTATTGTGTTTATCTTAAGTCAACGTATAGAGCACAGTTGGTTGATTTTACTCACGTAATGCTATGGCTGTGTTGGCCCATCAGAATGATAGCAAAGTGTTGTTGCTGGAGTCATGTGTGGTTGTTTGAGGCTGTGTGGACAATAGTAGGCACAAGTATATTTATACTGACCTGGGCACATGTGATTTGCAAATATCATTGACATTGATTGAAGACATTTGCTTTTTTTGTGTTCAGGGGCATTTTTTGTCAAGGCAATTATTTTACCAGCATCAATGTAGGAAATAATGCCTCAGACTACACGTTTTCAGCCCATCATAGTCTTCTGGCCTATTTAAAAACAAATGAAAATCCAGAAAAGAATGAATCATTCCTCAAAGGGAACCAATGCAAGACAGACAAACTCTCTTGTCGATCAACCAAGTTTTATTTGGAGTTTTACAAGAAGTTTTATTTGTCGCATTAATATAATTACAAAGTCAAACATGCAGTGGAGCACTAATATAATACCAAATATTGAGTTATATAATAAAAATTGAGTTAGGCCCACAATTTAGTTTTTGGCCTACTGTGAATTTGAGTTTGACACCCCTGCTCTAGGCTGATAGCTCAGCACTACCACATCTGTATGAGGCTTTGGGAGGGAGGTTTACTACTTTCCCAGCTCCTCTGTTGTCATAATCAGGGCTCTTGTAGTGCCGATGCTTCTCATTTGATGGAAACCACCTCCCAACTCTAGCCCATAAAAACAAACTGAAAACATGCACAGTATCCAGTTTGCACAAACGAAATTACTTGGCTGATTAGTTCATTGGGAAAAAACACAATGATACTATTCCTAGAAAAATATTTCTCTCTGAAAGTGATCATAACATTGCCTAATTTCATATCATCAAGACCTAGCCTACAAGTGCAGGAACACTGTTCTACTTATCAGAAAGACGATATCAAATCTTTAGGCTGCAAGGGAGGGATCTTGTATGCCTACACAGCTTCAACTTTAGGTCGCGCTGTCAGTTTGTCCCGTAGACCAGTGTTTCCCAAACTTTTTTTCCTTGCGCACCCCCTTGTACATTTCAATGTGGTTCACGCACCCCCTAAGCGAATGTTTTGGTGTACTTATGGCCACTCAAATATGGATTCACAGCACAAATCATTGCACATTATGCAGAGTCATTTAGGGAAACCTCATTTACAATAGACTTGATGTTTCTTCAAGCATACAATGCACCATACAATTAAAAACTACTTAATGTACATTAATAAAGCATGAAAACACATATCCGCCATTGCTCTATTCAACTCGTGCACCCCCTTGGGGCAGGCCACGCACACCCAGGGGTGCACGCACCCCAGTTTGGTAAATCCTGCCGTAGACAGTTCATTCCTCTGCTATCTCTCTCCTGTATTGCCTTAAAAGCTCAGTTATGATTATGTTACAACCTCATATGCAGTATGGAATGTCACACTTGACCATTCCAATACACTGTTCTGCCAATCAGCGTTCGTGGAATGAACATATCAGGGCAAAGTTGCTGACAATGATCAACATTTTGCCGTGCAGGGCAGTTTCCCAGCTCGATTAAGTAGCAGAAGGGGTTGGACAAAGCTTAAACACATATTGAAAGGGATGACTATTGAATACATAGTAAAGCTTTCCACTTCATTCTCCAGCAATAAGGGGACACAAAACCTAACTGTATGGGCCACCAGTGTTAGGAACTGCGTCAGTGTCATCAA
The DNA here is from genome assembly GCF_034702125.1 of Engraulis encrasicolus. Classification (NCBI taxonomy): domain Eukaryota; kingdom Metazoa; phylum Chordata; class Actinopteri; order Clupeiformes; family Engraulidae; genus Engraulis; species Engraulis encrasicolus. The sequence goes on along the minus strand of NC_085862.1, from coordinate 11,349,685 downwards.
AGATATAATGCGGAAGGCCCTGACTTTGACCTGGTTGGCTGCTGCTCTCTCCTCCACTCTAGCCCCTGGTCCAGGCTTTTGCAGTGCCCTCATCACTGCCAGGCAACTGAATATCATAAATGGAAATAAAATCCAAAGCAATGTTTGCCACAAAGAGTCCCAAACCACCTCATCTAACAGAAAACTCGACACGCAGCATGAAAGAGCCACAAGCCAGACGGCAGCAGAACAGGCCGCCCTGTATGTCAGGGCTCTGTACCTCTGGAAGAGGACGGGGTGGAGCACGGCTAGGTAGCGCTCCACACAGATACACATCTGGAACAGGGGATGACCGACAAACAAAAACCCAAAAAAGAAACCCATCGCTGCCATTAGAGGCTCTGGGCAGAACCTGAGAAACGGGGACAGCAGATAACTAGTGAAGAAGAGAATATCAGTTAAAGCCAAGTTGAGGAAGAAGAACTCTGATTCAATGCTGCTCCCCACTCCCCTGATCATCAGCCACACCACATAGATGTTTAATGGTAGGCCTGGGCCACAGGTGATCACAGAAAGTGCTGTAGACACTTTGTAGAAAGCAGGGTCGTTGAATTGAGTGTCATTTTCAACTTCACATAGCGTAGTTGTGCTATTTGGAAGAGGAAACCCCATATTGCTGGTCCTCCTAGAGAGAAAGAAGCAGATAACATGTTTTGCATGAGAGCGTTTGCAGTTCAAACCATTGACATTCCATTTGCGAGACATATATTGTTTTATAGGACATTTCATTGATAAGCTATATACTCCTCTACTTCAATGTGCTGACAACTTTTTTGAGTTTTTGAATAATTTGTCAAAATTAATATAGAAAGTGTCAGAGAGGGTTCAGAATGTGTCTGTTTCTACAGCGATATCTCTTGAAATTCTATTCTGAAATAATCCCAATATAATTTGTTTTCATGTGATGGACTGATATCAGGTCACTGGTTTTGGCAATCACACTTTTATTCTATATTGTTGAAAGTAAATACTCAATATTACATATTTTTATTGCCGTTGTGCTATTTGACATTTTCAGGGGCAACCTGACATTCATTTTGTGGAGAAAAAGAATGTTTGTAAAAAAAAAAGCTATTTGACTAAAAGCTATTTGACATACTCATGAAACACACAGAAATACAAAATATACATTTTTGGAAACCTGATGGAAACGTTTAGAATAGGTATTGTTTTTTGCAACATTTTATCATTTCTCATTGTGCAAACCCTTATTTGTCACAGACCCATATAAGTCTACACTAGTTACATTTTTTTTTTTTAGTTTGCATACTTAAATGAATGAGAGCTTAGTTTTATAAATAGAAACACTGTTTTACTTTACCACAAAGGTCCTGTAATGTAATGAATCTTACCAGATGAGATTGGAGATGTACCATAGATGTGGCTTCTTTCACCAGGACAAGTTCAGCCACATGACGTGTCCCTCCAGCTGTTGTAGACCAATGACCCAAATGTGCTTCTTAGGTAAAGCTCAACCTTTTTGCACCTTTGCAGACACATGAACAGGGCTCAACCATTGACAGTAGATATCCTTTATGCTGTCAATGGGCTCAACTTATGTGACCTCCAGCTGCCATGCAGATGTACTGTGATGGACAGCTGTTTATGTTCCACTTACCGTGTTTGTTTGTGTTATTTGTATGCTGTAGGCCTATTTGAATGTAAGGAAATGATCATTCTTCATTAACCCATTTCAAAACTTGCTGCTGTTTCTGACATTTCAGGTTTTCAATATTTCAGAACAAATGTCTTTTTGACAACAATTTACAGGCAATGTGATTCCAATTTTTGAACATTTCGCAATTATGTTTCTCGTTCGGCCCACTTGAGATCATACAAGCTGTATGTGGCCCTTAAACTGAAATGAGTTTGACACCCCTGGCGTTTTGCACTGCCGTCTTACCGTCACACCAATCCAGCTTCATATTCTGGCACATCACTGGTGTCTGTTCTGGAAAGTCATTCATTAACATCAAACTTCTGTTATTTACAGGTGCACTACTTGAACATAATGATGGCATGCTCAATATCCCAAGAAAGTTATACAATATTTGTCGTTGAAAATGCCCTTGCATTTGTGCATTTGTGTTATGCCAGTGCCAACAACCAGTGCAGCAACATAGAACATTTAATCTTAAAATAAAAGAGGGCAGATGTTGAAAAAGTCACTTTGATTAGAGATCCATTCAGTAAGACTGAATAAAAGCTGAATAAAAACAGCATTGTCACACTTTGATGAATGTACAAGGTGCTAAAAAAAAATCATGAATTTGATGATAGATGATAAAATACTGTATACAGCTTTCATTTTATTCCAATGGCAAATGGTTCATGGTTTAGTGTGTTTTGTTCACATTTCAGTCCTCAGTCTTGAATTGTGAACTCATTTTCAGACATATGGCTTCAGAGTAGTCACACAGTTAGAACCCCCTTCCCCAAAAAGGTACCCCCCCCTCTCCATCCAATGCTCCATGCTCCAGTCCCAGACATTTCACCCTATATTGCAACATTCAAATCACTGCCATATGTTGCTTGCCCCCACCCCTCCTACACACACACACACACACACACACACACACACACACACACACACACACACACACACACACACACACACACACACACACACACACACACACACACACACACATACACATACAAGCACAAGCGTGCACGCACGCGCGCGCGCGCGCACACACACACACACACACACACACACACACACACACACACACACACACACACACACACACACACACACACACACACACACACACACACACACACACACACACACACACACACACACACACACACACACACACGCTGGCTTTTTACTGCAAAGCAAAACAAGGGATCTTGACTTGTCCACTGCACTCCACCGTGCTTCCATTTCTTGTTTCATTAAGCAAGATGATAGTCATTTGGACACTGCGATGGGTTTCCAAAAGGCCTCCAACATGGTTAATTGCAGTACTGTTTTCATTGCATTACTGATGCCACACTGAGCAGTTTGTATCTCAGGCTTAATGGTGGGGCGCTGGATCCAGCCTGAGTCCTTTGCAGGTACCCTTCCCTGTCTCTCTCTCCCAAATGTTTTCTGTCTCTCTCTCAAACTGTCCTGTCACTCATAGAGTCTAAAAGCCCACAAAAAGTCCTGAGTCTAAAAGCCCACAAAAAGTCCTGAGTCTAAAAGCCCACAAAAATATCTACAAAAAAGAATTGATCTCTTACACACCATACACCAGGGGTGGGCAATTATTTTGGCCCAAGGGCCGCATTGGGTTTAGAAAGTTGACCAAAGGGCCGGATGTCGTAGGCAACTTGCCCGTGCCAATAATAAGAAATGGTGTATGGTATGGTGTACATAATTACGCCTTTGTCAGTTATGCCATTCCTGCTAATTGTATCTAGATGTAGACTTTAGTAATCTTAGGTTTCCAAGATCCTTGTTTTAGGTAGCCAATTTAAGAATGAGTGACCATATGAATCTGCATTTATTTTTCTTGGAAAGGCTCTGAGGGCCGCATGAAATGGCTGAGAGGGCCGCATGTGGCCCCCGGGCCTGAGTTTGCCCACGTCTGCACTACACTGTATAAATCCATGACCTCCTTCACACTGCTGTATGTCCCCCTTTGCCAGTCGCATTCGTAACAAAAACAGTGGGCCTACTGGTACTGGTGGTTACGGGCAAATTATTGAATTTTGTGTAATTGTAATTTTGCATCGGCATGTACAGATGTGTATGAATACGAGTTGTTGTTGTTATTTCTTGAAGTCTTGGATGAAGCTTTGATGACTGAATTTGCTGCATCATTTTCCAGCTTGAGTCCGTTCCAAATGAGGGGTACTATAGTGCTCTGTGGCTGTGCCATAGAGGGGGGTCATCAGTGGTCTTCCCATCTGGAACAAATGAAAATGAAAATGACACTCAGATTGACACTCTTATGTTTCTGGCCTGTTAGATGCCATAGTGGCATGCTCAGTGGTGGCTCTGTGGAAATATGCTGTTTGGATGGTTTGGTTGTTTTTTTTTCATCGTCATCTTCTAAATGAAAAACAAATTCTTCCAATTCCCTCAACAGCAATTTGTTAGGCCTGATCTCAGTGCTTTATTTTTTTGTGTTTTTGTGGGTGTGTACTGTAGGAAGCTGTTTGTGACAGCATGCTTGTCTGTGTTAGTGCATTTGTGTGAACTGTATCTGTGTAACACACACTATTCTGTGGCCATTCTGTAATTGTGTTGTATGCTCTCTCTCTCTCTCTCTCTCTCTCTCTCTCTCTCTCTCTCTCTCTCTCTCTCTCTCTCTCTCTCTCTCTCTCTCTCTCTCTATCTCTTCTTCCAGCCTGTCCGTCCTGAGGAACCTGCGCCAAGTCCATGACATTGAGGAACACAAATGATGGACAAGAAAAGCGGTGAGGCCACATTACATGCCTTGTCTCAAATGCGTCCAATTTTGCCAAATTACTCCAATCTATATCTATCTATGTATAGTAATGCCACATTGCTCTTGGTAATATAATCGAATGGAACACATTCTGGATACCAATCCACTGTTTTTTTTTTTTTATTCTGATTCCACTCCTGAGGTTTTGCATATTGGCCTGTCTCCAATCCAATATCATGAACAGTATGAATAAATGCTCATGAATACACACCTTAAAATAGACATAGCATGATACACACAGTTCCACCGAGCAGTTTTTGCACCCCTTACTTTTATTTACAGAACATGAAATATCTCCAGAAATGAGTGAATATATGTACGTTATACCACCACAATCTTTGAATTGGAGGTCCGAAGATATTTAGAATAGAAAAAGGCTTTTTTTCAAAATACATTTTGTAGTTTCAAAGAAATATAAGAAAAAGGACATGTGCAGCATTATTTACACCCCTCCGAAACATTTGTTTGCACACCCCTATACAGCAATGGCAGCCGCCAGACGTTTCTTTTGTTCATCGGTGAGCTTCCTGCACTTATCTGGTGGTATTGAGATTACCTTTTATAGATCTTAGATTTTGTTCTTTGCAAGATATAACAGGAGGCTTTTTAAAACTCAAATGTCTGCATTAATTGGTTAATTCATGTCCTATAGACAAAATCAATTTATCAAAGGTGAGTCCCGTTTGTGATTTACCAGATTTTAATCAAATTAGGTTTCTACAGTGATGAAGTAAAGGGTGCCAATACCAGTGACACTGGAAACGTAGCCTTTTTCTCTAGTTTTCCTCTGCTCTCATAGTTTATTATTTGATGTTGTTGATCATTTTGCTACTATGCATCAGCTATAAGCTATCTATAGTTAAACCATGACTGACCTTATTATTGATTGTCTGGAGATATTTCCCAGTATGTACTTAAACTTCAAGGGTGCCAATACAGCTGGCAGGGCTGTCCAGATATATTTCATTAGATGTTTCTGATATTGAATCAGGTGTTTGGCAATATTTCTATAACAAATATGATCCAATGTGTGCTTACCGATTTTAAATGTGAAAGCATGTAGATATGACAGCAGTAGAAAGTATGGCACAACATTGTTTCCAGGCACTAGTGCAAGGTCCTACTGGAAAACAAAAGTGGGAATGAATACAGCTTATCATTGAAAGTAAATATTTCATTTTTTTACCTGAATGATAAGAGAAATATGCAACATGTGCTACATGTTTATAGTGATTTTGATGCTTAACATTAGGCTGTCTTCATGAATCTGACAATCAAACACAAAGTAATCTAGGTAGCTCCAAGACATAAATTCAGTGTAACACTTAGCTGTTAAAATGTTCATGGTCATTCTTATGGGAATATGGTTTGTTTACATAACAAAATACATAACAAGCAAACATATACTTCTGTTACTATTCTTATATTCCTCTTATATTCATATGTTTTTTTTCATCATTTGGCATTTCTAGCAAATGGCTATCCTTCCAAAACCCCTGAGGGAGGCAGTCAGAGGAAGCAGATCCCTTACTCGGTGGAGACGCCCTACGGCTTCCACCTGGACCTGGACTTCCTCAAGTATGTGGACGACATCGAGAAGGGCAACACCATCAAGAGGGTGCACATACAAAGAAAAAACAGAGGTCCCAAGTACAGCACACTGCCACGCAACTTCAGCCTTCCTGGCCATGGGGCCCGACCTCCTCCGAAGGAGGTGTGGTCGTCTGGCACCTCCACCCTCGGGCCCAAGCCCAAGTCGCGCGTCACCGAAGTCCAGCAGATCTTCGATTTCAAACCCAGCGACGGCGGGTCCTCTAATCTCTCCAGGGTCTCTCAAGGGAGTAGTAGCTACAGCCCGCCGCCGAGGCCTGCGGAGGAGGTCAAAACTCGGATGTACGAGGACCAGTCGCCCCCGAGTCTGCTGGTGAGGCCTAACCTGCTCCGAGCCTCCAGCATGCCTGTTAACGTGCCCCGACGGAAGGGCTCGGACTCCTCCGAGGAGCGCAGCCCCGTGTCACTGGGGAGTGAGTCGCAGAAAGAGAACGGCGGCTCCTACGAGAGACTCTTCAAGGCGGCTGACGGCGGAGACAGACGAGGGAGCATACCTCAAGATCGGGCCAGCCTGCACCTGCAGATCACCAACGCCTTGAAAAGGGTGCGGGAGCTGGAGGAGCAGGTCAGGACCATACCGGAGCTGAAGTCCAGGATCTGCTCCCTGCAGGAGGAGAAAGAGCAGCTCTTAAAGACAGTAGAGGAGCAAGAAAAAAAGCAGCAGAAACAGCAACAGCAGCAACCTCTATCTGTCAGTCAGGCTGCGGAGGAGGAGGAGGAGGAAGAGGAAGATGAGGAGGAGGAGGAAGAAGGGGAGGAGAAGGAGGGAAGAATGGCAGCTGAAAGTCCAAAGCGAGAAACAGAAGATCGTGATCTGCCAACCACTATGATATTCGTTGAGCCCCCCACCCCAGAGGACGAGACCAAAGCCAAAATAGAGGAATCAGAACCCACCCAAGAGGAGACAGCGAGTATTGTCGGGAAGCAGACGTCAACGGAAGCATCAGAGGTACAAGGGAGCTCGTCAGAGAAAGAGGCAGAAGCAAAGTCAGCGGCCCTGTCCGAGACAGAATCACAGAGACAAACATCAAACAGCACCACAGAGCAGGAAGCAGAAACCCCAACGACCTCAGTGCAGGAATGTGAAGAGCCCATCAAGCCATCCAGACGTAGTCTGGAGCAACACGAAAGCAGGACAGAACACCCAACAAATCACTTTGAAGAGAAGCAGATAGAGCTCGCAGAGGCCGTTGCAGAGCAGGCAACCGTGCCAAGAGTCCCATTAGAGTGCCCTGTATCTGTTGTGATAACAGAGGCAGAGGAGGTGAAGGAAGAGACAGATGAGGAGGAGGAGGAGGAGGAGGAAAAGGAGGAAGAGGAAGAGGAGTGTGGGGAAGCAGACATTAGTGACAAGGAGGAGACTGCTGAACAAGTAAAGCGTCCCTCTGAAAAAGACAGCCAAACTCTGCTCATTCAGACACTGCAGGCCAAGCTTCGGGACTTGGAGGAGCAGCTGAACCTTTCCAACCAAGAGCTGGATGACACCCAGACCTTACTGAGGGAGCAGGTGGAAGAGAACCGGCTGAAAGAAAAAAGAATACAGGAGCTAGCTGACAGGGCAGAGGAGCTAGCCGAAAGGGCTAAAAACGACATGGTCGACGTGGCTGTCTCGGCTGAGAGTCCGCCTCAACCTGAGCCAGTTCTGACCACTGACGCGTCAGTGTCTACTGTTCACGTAAGTGTGTCCGAAAAGGCCATTTGCACAGACGAAGAAGAAGTGCAACCTCACAACGGCCCTAAAGAGACAGACATGGCCTGCTCCAGCACTCAGACACCATCTGTCGAGGCCAAAGATATGGAGGTGCTGGCCAAGGCGACAACCTCAGAAAAAGAGGTTGGGGTTGAGGTTGCTACCTGTGACCAAGCAGTGGAGACAGAGGCCCAAGTGGACATCGTCTCCAGTGTGAAGGAGGAGAGGAACGAGAGATCAGAGGAAGTGTCAGAGCAGGAGAAGGTGGCCCCTGAAGGGGTGGCTTCTCACACAGACAGCAAAGCTAGTGAGAATGTGGTAAGTCATGTGAAAGTGGATGAGAGTGAGAAGGAGAACGTTAAAGAGAGTGTAGAGGAGGACGTAGAGGCAGGAAGCAAAGCTGAGGAGAAGAAAGTGCTTACGGAGGACGGTGGGGTGAAAGAGAGAGTTGTTCCAGTTCCAGAGAGTGCGGTCACAGAACCGACCCCTGCTGACAGTGCAGCTGTCGAGAAAACAAAAAGCGAGGAGGCTGCCAAGGAGCCTACTGTCGCCAAGGAAGCAGTAGCAGTGGGGTCCCCGAGCTCATCAGAGCCATCCCCAAAACCACAGAAGGAGGGGCAGCCAGGGCCAGCGCAGGAAGCCCAGTCACAGTCTCGGCGCTCCAGCAGTGAGGGCTCGGGCGGCTCGGCCTCGCCAGCGGCCATCGGACACGTCGTCACCCGTATCCAGGGCCTCCTGAACGAGCAGTGGAGCAGCCTGGGCAGCAGTGGCAGCCCGGCCACCACCGCCACCGCCGCCGCCGCCACGGGGCCGGAGTCGGGCCAGGTCCGGGTTGCCCAGGCCCGGGTGGCAGCGCCCCCGAGCAGCGGTGCCCCCCCCAAGCAGCAGCCGTCCAAGTTCAGCTCCATCCAGAGCCAGCTGGTGAGCTCGCTCAGCGTCCTGTCCTCCTTCTACTCGCCAGGCCAGAAGGAGAAGGCGGCGGCAGCGGCAGCCTCGCGGCAGTCAGGTACTGTATGGCATTGGCCACCATCCTTTTTTGTTAATATTTTTGTGCCTGTATGAGATGGAACAGTAGACAGAGGACAGGAAGTGGTGGTGGTGGTGGGGGGGGGGTGCGATGGGGAAGTAAAAAAAAAAGAAACCCAGTGTGCTTCTTAAGACTCTCTGATGTGAACATCAGTTACTGTTGTTTTAGAATGAATCAGCTATATCAAACCCACCTGTAAGGCAAGGCAAGGCAAGTTTATTTGTATAGCGCATTTCATACACAGGTGCAGCTCAATGTGCTTCACAAAATTAACAAATGCAAAAAGAATGGAAACACCAAAGAAAGAAGGCAATAAATTAGAGTCAAAGAACATTTAAAACATTAAGATAAAACATAAGGTAAAAAAAATAAAAATAAATGAATAAATAAACATAAACATAAAAAAATAAGAATGATATATAATTTAAGATAGGGGAACGCATCTGAGAACAGCTTTGTCTTGAGTCTAGATGATTTAAAGCTATCAATAGTGGGTGGATTTTTTTTACGTCATCTGGAAGCTGGTTCCAAAGCTTTGAAGCATAGAAGCTAATGGCTGCCTCTCCACACTTTGTTTTGACTTTTGGAATCACCTGTAGAGAGAAGAGGAACTGTTTCAGGCAGTTATAGCTGTTACTTTTCTGACAGCTCCCCTTTGCAGTTCTCCATAAAACGATTTCCTGCACAGTGTGAGCTTTGCCGTCTCCAAAGTTTGACCTGGTTCCGCTGGTATAGATGACCCACAGATGTGTGGGCTACTTGTCAGAGCTGTAGATGAGTGGAGAGGATTAGGGGGTTGGTGGTCTACAAAGTTTGAAAGGCATGTGGCCTATTAGTTTGCCACACTTGTGAAAGCCAAACTGTGGAAAAAAGTGAAAGCCCATCTGGGAAACTCCAACTCCCATTGTCATTGTGACCAGATAGACGGTGGGCTAGATTTCGTAGCTCCTTTAGAAAACGAGTTTCGTTCTCACTCTCGAGTGGCAACTTGATTTTTCTAATATGACCTCCTGACAATATGTAAAGCAATATTCTGGCTGTTGCCTCGCTGAAAAGTTGCACGTTGATATTAAAAAATAACGAAATTAAAAAAGACTGGGGGTGGCGTCACATAATGCACAGTCAATGGGAAGTCTCCGCCCCTCAAAGTTGAAAAGGGAATATTTATCCGCATATCGGGCTTTTTTCATAGGCAGATAATTCACCTAATCATGGAAACAACGTCGGCATTTCATTCCTGACCATTTTCCTGTTACTGGAAAAAATAACACAGCTTGCATTTCTTTACTGACACGTAGTTTTTTGGCGAATTGATATACCCCCGTCACCTCATTGCTCTATTGCTTTGAGGGAACAGACCTGTCCTCTTTTTGACATTTATCTCTCGTTGCCCAATGATGGTCAGACAGTCGAACACTAACAGCGAAAAAGAGCACTTCTGAAAGTTCAAGAAAAATATATTTTTTTGCATGTACACAACAAGTGAGCCCACTTACCCCCCAACTTGTAACTTTTTGCCATGAAATCTGACGGTTCCGGGTAGCATGCACGCGCTAGCTGTATTCTGCCTCGTTGACTTTGCATTGACGTGACGTCACTCGGTCGGCTAGTTTTTGTTGTCATTTTTATAAATCAATGTGCAAGTTTTGAGGATGGCAACAGCCAAAATATTGATTAATGGGTTGTCAGGGGGTTATATAAGCAAAAATAAAGTTGCCACTCGTTAACACCAACGAACTGACAAGATATGAGACTGGGCCCACCACCTAAGAGGCACATCTTGCCACCAGCCAAGGCAGGCAGCTGCTTGGGGGCCCCAAGCCCCTATATAGCGAATAACAGCCCATGGTGTACTACAGTAGTGGTGATTTTGGTTCAAATGTTCATTCTTTCGCACTTTCGCTTGGGGTCCCACCGGACCCTAGAATCGCCTCTGATTGTGACACAGCACTCTCCAGCAGCACACAAGTGAACACTGCACACAGCAAAATTGCATTTAGCCCTCAACAGTGCAAGGGGTCAGCCATGGGGGCACTTGAATCCAGTCTGGAAAAAGACTAACGTGTTAGAGGCTACTTCACAAACTTTTTGAACGTGTGAATGTACATAATGTTTACCTTAAACATGAACATGCCTTTGATATAATTCATGGATGAAATGACAAGGCTGACTAACCCGTTACTAATGCTAGTCAAATCTATTGTCATAAATTGTGAAGCCACAATACCATTTACATTTTGAAGCTGCTCCACAATCTAACCTTTCACAATGACTGCAATTGAAAGATTTACTCGGCAATAAACAAATGATGTTAATCTTCAGTGCCGTGTCACTGATAGAATAATTTTACCCCAGTTGTTTGTCTCAGAGCTCATTAAACAACGAGGAATGTTCACTGCAAATCCCATGGGAAAGAGGCTGGTTTTCCAAAGTATTTGATGAGCCTACTTGAATCATAATTGCATCCAGAGGCTACAGAACAATTTGCAGACCCCCCGCTTTCACAGAAAACATCAGACTCGAGGATTTATGCTGCATGCAAATTGGAATCTAAGAGAACATGCACGAAAACATTTTGAAACTCTCCAACTCCCATTGTCATTGTGACACAGCACTCCACAGCACTCAAGTGAACACTGCACACTGCACACAACGAAATTGCATTTATGCCTCACCCGTGCAAGGGGGCAGCCCTCAGTGGCGCCCCATGGGGAGCAGTGCGGTGGGACGGTACCATGCTCAGGGTACCTCAGTCATGGAGGAGGATGGGGGAGAGCACTGGTTGATTACTCCCCCCACCAACGTGGCGGGTCGGGAGTCGAACCAGCAACCTCTGGGATGCAAGTCTGGCACCCTAACCGCTCACCCATGACATTTTAGCACCAGTCTTCACTTTAGTCAGTCTGATTGACCTCTCTGGTTCAGAAGAGTCTGTTTCAGTGTCATCGTCCGAGTCAGTGCTTGGTTACTTGATTAGAACTCGCTTTTAAATCATGTCTCTGTCTTAGTATTATTACGAGATAAAAGCTGCTGAGGTTCAGCTACCATAAAATAAAGTACAGGTTCATTTAAGCAGGTGTGTTGCTCACTTCAGGCATCATAAAACACCCCCAAACATACTGCACTCAAATGCACAGAATAACATCATATCATAAGCAAACACACTTTACAGACTATTACATTTTAAGAAGGTTGGTTTCATGGTAAGAGCAAGCAATACTCCATTGACTATTAAACAAAACCGGGGCTCGTTGAGCAACAAGTCTGTTCCCATACTAGTTTTTGCCACTACTTTTTATTACTACTACTACTAAATATTTAGTGTGTGCTCTGTGTTATTATTATCATCATTATTATTATTATTATTATTATTATTATTATTATTATTATTATTATTATTAACATTATTAACATTATTATCATTACCATATATTTTCTCTTTTTCACTTATTACATCCTATTATTATGGATGATAATGGTAGCAGTATTGGTTTGTTTGTTGTCGTTGTTTGTTTGTTTGTTTATTGGGAACAACTGTTGTGGATTGGCTTTGGCTAAAGCCATTATGGTACATATTACATCAGATGACTGTCCTAGCCTACATCTATGTTTTTTTTTTGTATCTACCCAAATAAATTGTTCAATGAATCACATTTTAAGAAGGTTGGTTTCTCTGCTTCTGCCTTCTCTCCACCCAATCCCTCATTCTGTAGGTCTGAAATCTATTATGAAGAAAGATGGCTCCCCTCAGAAGCCAGGAAACGGAGCGACAAAGAAGAACCTGAAGTTTGTGGGCGTCAACGGGGGGTGAGATGTGTGAACTCTCCAGCTCGCCACTCATTTCTCGTTCTTTCCTTTCCATCTATGGAGGACCATGTTAAAATGTTGAGACGTTAATGAAATGTACCATAGACCTGTAAAAACAGATCCCTTATTTCCTATATTGTCCTTATTACCTATGAGTGTCATTGATGTTTTTAGAAGCAGATGTCAGGGTGGCCCGACCACAACTAGTCTTACTATTGTGTGATAGTGGATAGTTATGTGAGTTGGAACATTCATTAGTTGTACTTCTTGTTTCATTGACATGGAGTGACTACTTTTGATATATTCCAGCAATAATAATAATAATATTGTAATCCATATAATAGTGGCATTAGCTGTGGTGGCACCACCTAATTTCTCTTACTAAAACGTCATTGACCCTTACTGTAAATGTATGTGACTGAAATGGAAAGAAAAATGTTTAGCTCACATAAACATTTTCAGAGCCCTCTATAGAAGGCACTTTAATGGAAAGTGCCAGTCTATAGACTAAAGGTATCCAACCAAATATGCATGGTGATGGGTAAGACTTGCCAGTTGCCATCTTTTTTTTACAAGCCTGCTTATTTTCTTTTCTCCTTCTCTATACCCTCTCTCCTTCTCTCAGCTCTGCTTTGATCCAACTCTCGGCGCAGTGTGAGGATAGGGAGAGGGCACTAGATATAGACTGCTCTTGCTGCTTCACTTGTGTGTTTGTTTGTTTGTTTGTTTTTTTGTTAGGCAGGAATCGAGAAATTCTCACTTTCCGTTTGAATATCTCTGTATATATGCATGGCTGTATTTTATATGGATGTGTTATGTGGACACAGAAGGATGGGAGAATATGGTGTGTGTGTGTGTGTGTGTGTGTGTGTGTGTGTGTGTGTGTGTGTGTGTGTGTGTGTGTGTGTGTGTGTGTGTGTGTGTGTGTGTGTGTGTGTGTGTGTGTGTGTGTGTGTGTGTGTGTGTGTGTGTGTGTGTGTGTGTGTGTGTGTGTGTGTGTGTGTGTGTGTGTGTGTGTGTGTGTGTGTGTGTGTGTGTGTGTGTGTGCGTGTGTGCGTGCGCGCGTGTGTGCTTGTACGTGCTTGTGTTCATGTGTGTCTGTATGTTTGTGTGTGTGTGTGTGTGTGTGTGTGTGTGTGTGTGTGCGTGCGTGCGTGCGTGTGTGTGCGTGTGTGTGTGTGTGTGTGTGTGTGTGCGCGTGTGTGCTTGTGTTCATGTGTGTCTGTATGTGTGTGTGTGTGTGTGTGTGTGTGTGTGCGCGTGCGTGTGTGCCTGCACATCTGTATGTGCCTGTGTTTGATGTTGATGCGATCTGCGATCTGATTGAAAGCCAGAGAACAGAGGGCCTCTCCTCCATCTCGCTGCTGAGTGATCAGCCCATCCTCTGGGTGTCATGGCGACACTCTCCCTGCTGCCAAGCTTACAATTACCGCGCCAGCCATCACCTCACCCCCGTCAGCTCCTTTGACACATCCCTCATCGGAAAATATCATCTCTTATTGTTACGTCATCCACTCTATACTAGCTAGGGTTGCCAGACGTCCTCCTTTAGGGAGTGCTTTGTCCGGCGTAAGGCACAGCATTAAGCCGGACAAAAATGCATTAAAATGCATGAAATTGCATCTAAAAAACGCTAATTTTCTTGGGGGAGGAGGACCCCCAAACCCCCCGTCCTACAATATGTCCTCCTTTTTCCTGTCACGGACATGGTCACCCTAATACTAGCACACTATGTAGGGGGCGAGAGAGACGGTGTAACTAACACGCCTACAGTATGTAGTGGAAGTCTAGTGGCAGAGTGAGCGGCCTACTACTCCACAGCACATGAGTGAACATTTCAGACACTGGTGCTGGAGATTGCAGCTCGAGGGAGTAATTGTCCAGCAATGCTGCTGTGTGACTGCCTGTACAATTGTCACTTTTGGCTTAAATCATTTTCTGATCTACCTGGCAAATGATTTGCCAATTAGCAATTAGGTATGCTGGTTCAGAAAGTTGTTGGCTCATATGTGTTTTACAATGCCGCCATCAGAGAGAGTAGAGAGAGAGAGAGGTTCCATTGGCCCATTGTATCCGGGTTCTATTATTGCAAGGGGGAGGGGGGGAAATCCCCCTTTAGGCAGACCTAGGCAGACCTAAGGACTGTTCTATTCAATGCTAGGTGTATTATGACACGCCCCTTTAGGCAGACCGGAATCTGATCATGTTAGGTGTCCATAGCAACCTATTACATTGGCATACAGTATCTCTATATACTTAAAGAATCTCTGCTGCTATCTTGCCCTCTGACCAGAGACAGAGACATAATGACGGGGACACAACACAGCACGGCGCAGGCATGGCCAATATGCTAGTTTGAGTGTGAGGTGTGATGATGATGATGGAAGCTTGTTTGTGTGTCTACTCTGTGGCAGCAGGCTGGTAATGGGGGCAGCAGGGGGGCATCAGTGGGGGTGTTGACAGGGGCCACTGGAGCTCTCCGTGGGGGCATGACTAGACTGGCAGACATGAATATTCTGGAGGGTTAGTTCCAGTGGTGTAGTCTACTTTTTTATGGTGGGTATACTGTATATTTGAGCATTTTTTGAAGTGGGTATGCAGTATATATTTGTGCTATTCAAAACAGTGGATCAATCTATTTTAAGTGGGTATACTGAAATCCCTGAAATTTAGAAGTGGGTATACTCCGTATACCCGCGTTCTACGTAGACTACACCACTGGTTAGTTCACTATTCGACCTGCTGCAAAACCTAGATTGAGTGTGTTAGTTAGAAACTTTATTATCCCCAATGGAGATTTTTTTGTCAGCAGTACACATCAGGCAGGTTGTATTGCCTATGACATGATAAAAACAAGGATTTAACACATACAATACACATTCACCCAGATATAACAGACATGACATGACAATAGGCAGGACAGGACAGGACATGGTCTTGTATTAATTTGGTGTACCACTGTTATCGATGACAATACAACACAAAGAAAATGTACCCTGCTGTATGCATTGCATATTGATATCTGTTTTTATTGAACTTGGACTGGATTTGTTTTAATGTTTTTTATTATTACACGGAATTATGGGAAAACCCTTACTTGATCCTCTAGTCTGAGCCTTTATGCAGCTGGTTGGTTAGCAAGAACAGTGTTTTGATTCATGGTTCATGGTCTGTGGTCAGTCTTTCACAAACAACTGTGAGGCTCACTATTAGGTTAGTTTGTACGTAGTCGAAGCCCCTCAAAGCTTTACTTTGTCTCACTGAGCTGAAGAAACCCTCTGCCCATACATGACTTCTGATAGGCACCTTTCCCGGAGCAGCCGGGTGTGAAAAAATTATACAAATCAGCTGTTTTTCTTGCCACGGGCCCAAAAACAACTCAATCATGACCGGTGCTTTATCTACCCACAAGCAAGCAAGCAAGTACTCAGTATGTAGATACTAATAACCTCTGTCGTGAGGCCAGGGTTACCCGATCTCTCTCTCTATACCCGTCTCTATTCCCCTGTGTCCTTGAGGGAATTGCAGGAATTCCATGAGCCCTTCACACCCAGAGAAAATACCTGATAAAGAAGTAGTCACATAGTTCTGCTGCTTGTAGTACGTGGAGTTCTGGGTCAAATCAAAAGGGCTCCTTCAGAACGTTCACTCTCTTTAAACTCTCTCTCTCACACACATGTACGTAACACTGTCATGTACATTGCAACTAACCAACCACGTGAAGCCCTAAAAAGAGGCCCCTTTATCGAGGCTGTTTGTGTCACACACAGCTATGAGAGTACCTCCAGCGAGGAGTCCAGCGGGGAGGAGCAGGAGCACCGACAGGAGGAGGAGGAGGAGGAGGAGGAGTTCTCAGAGCTGGAGGAACTGAAAGAGGAGGAGGTGGAGGAGGAGGAGGTGAAAGGCCCTGCGCCCGGCGCTGTGGGCCAGGACGATGCTGTCTCAGCGGGGGCTGAGGAGGAGGAAAAGGAGAAGGCCGGGGGGCCACGAGGGCCCATGGAGTCTGAAGGAGCTGAGGCCCTCCTGAGCTCTCCCAAGCAGCCGGTCAGGTGAGAGGAAAGGGCCTGCCAGTGTAGATCCAGGTTAGGGGAGATGTCAAGGACTGTTTTAATGGGTGGAATAGGGGGGTGTTCTGAGTCAACAGGCGGAAAATGACAACCAGTCCAGTAATGCCTCTTTTCCACTGCCAGTTTTCTGGTAGGCCTACAGCTCGACACAGCACCACTCAGCCGCCACTTTTTGCTCTATTATTGAGCAGTGTCGTGCCTAATCGAAAAGCAAAAAGTGGCGACTGAGTCGTGCTGTGTGGAATGGAGCTGTAGGCCTACCAGAAAACCAGCAATGGAAAAGAGGCATACGAGGAGTGTGGATCCAAGTTGAAGAATATGTCAGGGGCTGTGTGAGTGGGTGGGTGTACTGAGTCAATAGTAACAGCCAGTCAGGTGAGAGCAAAGTGAGTGAGTGTCGGTTCAGCTGAAGGGAGATATCTGTGTGTGAGTAGGTAGGCGTGTATCGAGTCAACAGGTATCAAACAACAACTAGTTAGGTGAGATGAAAGGCTAGTGAATGTGGAGACACAGTAGGAGACCTTCTTTCAATGGAGGTACCGCGCCTTAGAACTTGATGCCTGCTGGGTGCGTAGGTTCCAGTGGATTAACTTGAAGCAATGAGGGTAAACTTGCACAACGTTCAGCCGAATGCAATGTTGAACTTGTTATTGCATTAGAAAAACAAAAAAGGTGCTACCCAAGTGTGATGCAAACGTTTCGGTCACAGTCAGACCATCATTAGTGCAACCACTGAAAATAAAGACACGCCCTTATATAGAGTAAAGGCCACGTTCACGGAAGACAGGTAGTTCAACCTAGCTTGGATCCAGGTTGATGGACAGGTGGATGGAGACATCCTACCAATAGATTCCTGTCATAGATAACCGGCAAAATGCAGTCATGGCCTACTATAAGGGGTAGAGTATAAGGAAACACAAATAAAAATAATTGAAAAGGCGTAATGCTGAACAACAACGGAAATAATAACAATAGTAATAGCAATAATAGTAATAATACATTTAAAGAAAAAAAGAGAAAAATAAATGATAAGTTCAACATTGCATTCGGCAGAACGGTGTTCCCCTTCATTGCTTCACGACCCAGTAGGGGAGACATTACAGTATGTATGGGCTGTTTTTGGGCTTTTTTGAACACACAGGGCATGGCGACCTAGTCGGCGTGTGGGCCTGTGGGTGTGTCAGAAACAAATGGTTGGAGATGGAGAGCGCATAAGAAGCCGCTATCGGCAAGACATAGTAAAGTAGGAAAGAAGAAGTACAAGCCATGTTTGCCTCAGAGAATGGACAAGACCAAACTCATAACAGATCTCCTCAGTGCCCATAGGAAGAGAACTCTGACATAGCACGAGCACAATTGGGCGTTTTGTTGGTGTCGTCTGGAGCCTGTAGCCTGTAGCACACTGCACATAATGAGTAGGGCGCTGACCGACCTCTTCATACATGTTCATGTGCAGGTAGAAGGACGCCAAGCAGATTCAAATCAGTCTCCAGCACAAGAAAAACACTGCTAGGCTTCCCTACTAGGGGTCCCTGTAAGTCTGGAACTGCAGGGAAAAGAAAAGAAAAAAAATACAAAACGGTTCACAAATGTCTTACATAATGGGTCTAAACTTTGTTATGTAACGTGTTCCAAATGACCTACAGTTGTTTCACACAGCTGATTCTACTACACCATTCTCACACACACACACCCTACAGTGACAGGGGATAATGAAAGAAAGAAAATGGAAAGAAAACGTTCAATGTTACCGGTGAGCACATCTGTTTGGAAGGCTGTGGTGCACACCAGAAACATTCCACATCTTTTCCTTTCAGCCTGCCACTTTTAGGGACACTGCAGTGTCTAAATGATCATGGTTCCAGACTCACGGGACATCCTATGGGGGCATGTTGTCTTAGATAGCCTACTGCTCCTGATCTGCAATACCACGCAGCATGTCATCACAGCAAGGGGTGGTTAGAGGTCATTGTGGAGAGAATGTGGACAAAGTAGAAGCATGGTTGTCCGTTTTTTTCCCCAGCATGAGAACCATAAGTGAATGTTAGACATCTCGTTTTTTTTTTCATTTTCATGGAATTGTGTTTGTACACAGAATGATTCACACGATTGAAGTACCTACATTTAATGTGTTCCTCATTTAATGGTTTGGTTATGTCAATATATGTCTATGTATATATTTGTTATGTCATGTTATGTCATATACTTGAATGTATATATTTGTCCTCACAGTGAAGTTGTAGATAAAGACTTCATGGCAGCGTGCTACTACCTAAAGGATCACAGGAATGAAGTTGACAACCCAAACAAGGAGATGGTAAGGGCCTAATCTACTCAATTTAACCAAAGAGTCTCATGTAGATCTGTAAGTCTCCTGCATTAAGAAAAGATATATCTGTGACACTTCATTAGTTACATTCAGGGTGCGATTTGTCGAAAAATCAGAAGGGGGGATGTGTTTCAGATTTTAAGCAATATCAATGGAATTTCATTAAACTGTGATTAACATTATATAGAAAAAGTGGCGATATCAAAACCAGAAGGGGGAAAAATCCCCCCACCCCACAAATCGCACCCTGGTTACATTTACAGGAGGTGCAGTTCAACAAAGTGTGTAACAGCATATAGCAATACTACTGTATACATGTACTTGCACTGTAACACGTGGTTTGCCATCACCATCTTTTAAAGAATGAATATGTGGGCGAGTCTACAATACAGTGGACGTGACACTCCTCAATTGCGAGCTGCCATTGGTGTCTGAAACCGACGTCACATCTGTGAAAATGACAGCCGGCAGTCCAGATTGGCCGCTGTTGTTCCAACTCCCCATAAGACCTGTCTGTGGAGTTCATGGAGCCGTTGGCCATTGGTCTCTTGAACTTTTTGAGACCACGCCCTCAAGTGAAATTTCGTTAGGCAAAATTTGCTTGCCCTTTTGCCCTTTGTCTCAACTAATTGGTTAGAAAGTAATTTAATGTAGGGACATGTTCCTGTGGGTTTTTGTTTGTGTGTAACACTACCAACCTGACTGTTGGCAGATGAATGTAGTGCCACCTTTATGACTGACGACACTAGTAGTGCTAACTGCTAATATGATTTTTTTCGTGTCGACAGAGGCAGGTGTTGATGGTGCTCTATCAGGAGTGGTTTCGCGTCTCCAGCCAAAAGGACTCGCAGGCCGAAACTGTGACCCTCTACCTGAGGGAGGTGGGCAACGCCACGCCCACTCTCCTCAGCTACATCATCAACCTGGCGGACGGCAACGGCAACACGGCACTGCATTACAGCGTGTCCCACTCCAACTTCCCCGTGGTCAGACTGCTCCTGGACACAGGTGGACACCACTGTGCCTTCCGCACGCACGCACGCACACACACACGCACGCACGCACACACACAGGCATGCATACGCACACATACGCATGCAAGCATCAGGCTTGTACAAAATTCCGAATGGAAAGAATTTCAATTCAAAATAATGCCATAATACGAACACTGGGTGGTGCCATTACCTTGAAATTCTTTGAATTTAATCTACACCACCCATTGAAAGTACATAGAACACCACCACCTAGTGTTCGTATTATGGCATTACTTTGAATTGAAATTCTTCCCATTCGGAATTTCGTACAAACCTGGCACGCAGGCACGCAGGCACGCAGGCACGCAGGCACGCAGGCACGCAGGCACGCAGGCACGCAGGCACGCAGGCACGCAGGCACGCACAATCATTATTCTTAGTAACGCTATATTCAGAAGACGAGACATTTTTCATTCTGGGTCACTTTATTCCACATAATATAAAGGACCACAGTCTTACAAATTCTTCTTAAATGTTTTTAATCTTTTCAAGTGTTTTTAAGCAGTAGTCAGTTTTGAATTTCTCTATGTCTGATTTCGAAAGTGTATAGGTTCATTTATTGTTTTGTGTGTGCTTGGCTGTATTCCAAGTATTTGGGCATTTTGACATGTGGAGGTTGACCTTAATCCTGCTGTATGGTGGCTGTCCTGACTCCTTCCTCTGTCAGAGCTGTGTGAGGTGGACCACCAGAACAAGGCGGGCTACACAGCCATCATGCTGGCATCGCTCACAGCAGCCGAGAGCCCAGAGGACGTGGAGGTGGCCCAGCAGCTCCTGCAGAAGGGCAACATTGACGCACGTGCCAGCCAGGTACATCCAGCCTAGGAGAATAGACTACTGAATAGTGTTACGAGTACAACATCCATCTACATATGGACAGACATCTTGTGTTGCATTATCTTTTTTTTTTACATGAAAAGATAAGTACTCCAGGTTTATTGTCTGCTGTTCCACATGAATAGATTTTAAAAGAAAG
Source organism: Engraulis encrasicolus (assembly GCF_034702125.1). Classification (NCBI taxonomy): domain Eukaryota; kingdom Metazoa; phylum Chordata; class Actinopteri; order Clupeiformes; family Engraulidae; genus Engraulis; species Engraulis encrasicolus. The sequence continues at coordinate 11,328,657 of NC_085862.1, read as the reverse complement.
AAAAAAAAGAATTGAGGGACTGCCGTGTTGCGCAAGACATATTCGTTGGTATAAGACAAGCCCAGAGTAATTTTACAGGATATGCAAAGAGTTGGTACGTAATTGTATAGTAAATACATTAGCATCATCTAGGTGCACTATCAGCTGTTCAACATCGGAAATGAAAGACTCTCATATTTAGCTGGTTTCGTTTCACTTTGTGACCTGATACTACTTTTATTTTACGAATAGATGCTATTTGGTCGTGACGTATGAACTTGCTGAATAGATGACGTCATGGCTTCACTTTTTTTCATTGATTGGCCTCGGTGTAAACTATCTAAGAATACACACAATACAATTAGTTTGACATCTGAAAATCAACCATTCCTAAGGGCCAGTTCAGATAAAAGTACAGTAAGCTATATTATGATTTTGAGTACACTTCACTTCAGTTATGATGTGCTATTAAAATCAAAATGTGCTATCAAATTGTGTTTTTATACAATAAAAATCTCCTGTCCACAAACCTGTATGTGGACTTTGCGAAGCAGAGGAATCTCTGGAATCCCTGGGATACATTTTCTAGTTAAGATATTAAAAAGTATCTATGATTTAATGTGAGAGTAAAAGCTGTAGTACGCATGATCGGTCCTGGAGCTAATTTGTAACTGTTATTCCCTCATTTTTTTCTCTTCCCAATATCCCTCCGCCTCCCCACTGTCTCCTCTGGCTCACGTCCAGACAGGGCAGACGGCTCTGATGCTGGCGGTCAGTCATGGCCGCACGGCGATGGTGCGCGTGCTTCTGAACTGCGGGGCCAACGCGAACGTGCAAGACTACGACGGCTCGACCGCACTCATGTGTGCCTGTGAGCATGGTCACGCCGAGATTGCACGGGTGCTGCTCCAGAACTCCAACTGTGACACCTGCCTCAAAGACAAGGTAACAACAACAACAACACCGGAGACTTGGCCATAGCAGAGCTGCAGACATAAATATCATGACAAATAGCACCACCTTGTGGTCAACAGTGTTAAGTTCAACTTGTGCAAAATGGCAATGGATTTCTTGGGCAGACAATTGAATGTCATTTCGTTCTGTAGTTTCTATACATGTATGATAGATTTGTGGTATTAAATGTTATATATGTGAGGAAGGATATATGAGGAAGGGGGAAAGGAGGATTTGAAGGTCCTAAGTGAATCGAACAGGCATAACATGGGAAGCATGTATATGGAAAGTAGTATAGCATAGCCTTGACTTATTTTGCAGTTTAGTATTAGTAGTATTATTGTTATTATTGTGTCTTCTATTCCTTTCCCCTATATGTTAAATGTTCGATGTTAAATGTTAAATTGCTATTTATTTATCACTTATTGCTACTGGTTTATCACTGGTCCATCACTGTCACACACCAATGTTAGCACGCTCAGTTATTATTTATTACTTCATCACTTTACTGGTATTGGACCATCACTGTTACTTGTCCTGTTTTGTACTTTGGTGTTAGTCTGTAAATGTCAGTCCTGTGTACGTACGTCTATGTCCTTTCATGGTATAGAGAGAGAAACATAATTTGAATTTCCTTGTATGACCTGTGCTAATAAAAGCTTACTTGACTTGATGAAAGATAAGACATTCTCTCTCTCTCTCTCTCTCTCTCTCTCTCTCTCTCTCTCTCTCTCTCTCTCTTTCTCTCTCTCTCGCTTTCTCTCTCTCTCTCTCTCTCTCTCTCTCTCTCTCTCTCTCTCTCTCTCTCTCAGTTCGCTTACAAAGCTAGAAGTGGCACTGCTGATGCCTTATGCACTAAAACACACCTTATACTAAAGCACCTGGAGAACACCCAGGCATATGCCAGACTCCTTCTCATGGATTTTAGCTCTGCATTCAATACAATTTTACCCAACATTCTTTTAGGCAAATTACAAGAACTGCATGTTAACCCTCTGATGATAAGATGGTACAATGCTTTTCTCACTGATCGCACACAACAGGTTAAGATCAACACAACACTTTCTGACACACTGACAATCAACACCGGAGTCCCGTAAGGTTGCGTGAGTTCTCCGTTATTATTCACACTGTACACTGACGAATGCAGAAAACACCACACAAACAATCATATAATTACATTTTCAGATGACACTGTCATTCTGAGCCTAGTGACTCAGATGCCTCTGTATATCAGTCAGATAGACAGGGCTGTGTTGTGGTGTAAATCAAATAATCTTATTTTAAATGTGAGCAAAACAAAAGAAATTATCTTTGACCCCATGAGCCAGGTCTATAGGTAACCATGAGGTGGTGACACTGAATGGGGAGGTAGTGGAGCAGGTCTCTACATACAAATATTTAGGGGTTGTTTTTGACTCCCAGTTAAAATGGGGACAGCATGTTGACTCTTTTAAGTGCACGAATCAACCAACGTTTACACTTTTTGAGAAGGTTGAGAGTGTTTGGTATTGAGAAGGAAATAATGATGGCCTTCTACAGGGCTTCTATTGAATCCATCATTAGATATGGGATCATTATATGGTTTGGGAACCTGACAGTTAAACTGAAAACTGAGCTACAAACCCTCATTACGGTAAGAGAGCTGGGAAGATAATGGGTATGCCCCCTCCTACATCATTGCAGGCTTTATTTGATGAAGCAGTGGAAAGGCAGGGTTTGAAGATCTCACAGGATGATCATCATGTTTTGAATATAAAGTACTGCCCTCAGGATGAAGATATAGACTCCCAAACTATAAAACATATAGGTTCAAATGTTCAATGGTCCCCTGGTCAATTAAACTGTTAAATAGTAGGTCTTAGTGTGTGTGTGTGTGTGTGTGTGTGTGTGTGTGTGTGTGTGTGTGTGTGTGTGTGTGTGTGTGTGTGTGTGTGTGGTGGTGGTGGTGGTGGTGGTGTGGGGGTCCTTATTGATAGGGGTGTGTGCAATATGGTTGTGTGCAATATATTTTGTTGCAGTATTCTGGACGAATGTTGTAGTGATTGGCTAAGATGAAGAAGGATACGAACAACAGCTGTCTGTTTACATGTTCACATGTTTCCTTGTTTAGTGTACATGTGTATTATTTGTCTGTCTACTGTACTGTACTGTTTATCTTTTTGGTGTTATATCACACGCTCATGTCCAAGCAAAATATCTCTCTTGTAGAGACAGTAAAGGATTATCTTATCTTATCTTATCTTATCTTATCTTATCTTATCTTATCTTATCTTATCTTATCTTATCTTATCTTATCTTATCTTATCTTCTCTCTCTCTCTCTCTCTCTCTCTCTCTCTCTCTCTCTCTCTCTGTTCTGTAGGATGGCCACACAGCGATGTCGGTGGCCACTCAGGCTTCCCACACGGAACTGGTTGACATTCTGAAGGCCCACGCCCCCACAGGTGACCAGTGCTCCCCGGCTGCTGCTCCCCTCTGAGTCCTGGGTAACCTGCCTGCCCAACATTCCTCCTTTCCAGAGAAACAGCAACAGGACACAAAGGCTGCTTTCACCAACCAGCATCTGCCTCTCTCTGTCTCTCTCTGTCTCTGTCTGCCTTCCTTCCTTCCATCCATCCAGCTGGCCCTCCTCTGTCTGCTGACCACCAGAGGACGCGACTCACAACCCTACTGTCATCCGAGAGCCTTGGCCAACGTTATTTTTGGGACTAATTATTAGGATCTGGCAGGTTGCCGAAAATAATTCTGTGTGGCAGTCAGACTGGGATGGGGTGATATGGGCGCAGGGGTCCTGCTTCGAGGAAATTCCAAGGTCGTCTTTTATGCTGCAAAACAAAAACCCCAGAGGTGGCAGGGGTGCCCCCTGAAGCACATAACAGCTTCAAGCTCTTATCCGTGGGACCTGGAAGCGTCCATTGATTTATGTTCTCGGTCTCAACTGTTCTTTTCTACCATTTTCCAATTGTTATATTTGCTTTGTCGGAACAGCCATGACCAAGGCTGTATTTTTTTTTAATGATTGATCCACGTTATTTATTTTGTATTGCACTTTGTTTGTATTCTGTGCCCAGTCCTGATCACAACCTGATATAACGACTCGTGAGTCTTCCAATATGAAGGTTTTAGCAGTTGGGTGCAGCCAGCTTTATTATCAACAAACAAACACATAGTCGTGTGAGTGGAGAGCTGGACAGGCAAGAGAAGTGCTAAAGCCAATATAAGCTCCTCGTGAAGCTCTGTGATTCCTTCAACGTCTATAGGGTGCTCTCTCAAGAGACAGCAGCAAACGCCTCACTCAAAAGAGTGTAGAAAAGTATTTGTATATGAGCCCTTTTTCTATATAAATTGCAGGTATAAATCCAGTCTTGACAGTTCTTTAATAATGTTGAAGTAGTCTTTTTGACCATCGCCCACTACAAACGGGCAACATGCTGAGAGTGAACTGTAACACACAGGAAGGAGGAGAAGGAGCCACGATAAAGCAAATAAAAAAATGAAATGGCAATGCAGCTCGCCAGTCTGGTTAAAAAAAAAAGATCTAGTCAATGAATTTACCGTGCACATAAAAATGGTTTCCCCCTTGGTTAACTGTGAATCTAAAGGCACAGAAAGATTTCATTGGCATCTGATTTTATGTGATTGGCATTGAGAGGCCAAACTGCTCAGCTGCATTACTTGTTTGGTGATCTGGAACATAAACTCGGTTAGCAACTGGTCGTTCACATTTTGAAGAGGAATCCATGTGGATGTTATCTTAATTCCCATAATATCATGAAAAGCATCTGTGAATGTAAGTTGTGACTCACAACTCTTTGTGGGTGGGGATGTAAAGCCAACCAATTTATTTGGCCTTTGAAAAAAAGCCAACCTAGACAGAACTTTTAATATGCCATAACTCTGAGTGTCCTTTCTATGCTCTTTGTATGTATGTGTCTGTAAAGAAAATTATGAATCCAAGGCAAATAACTTCAGTTGTACTATATCAAGTACAGGGTTTTTCTATACTGTCAGTGTACAAGAACAGCTAGCATATGATGTAACATGAGCATATTTTGCTCAGATTAATATACATAAAGTCAATCACATTTCTTAGTTATTTATCTTTTCACACTAAGCATACCCTTATTTTTTCACTTGCTTTCTAAATTTGACCCATGTCTTTCTGTGTCATTGGCTGTCATTGTCTTATCGTTATCAACATCATAATTATTGTCATATGTAGCCTGTACACCATTATTCAATTTAATGTCACTGCGGGCCAGTTTTTCAAATTCCTCCCATCAAAGGGGCCGTACACGACATATGTATGTAGGCCTATTATGGTTGTCAACAGTCAATGTCAATTCAAAAGTCAATTAGTTGAGATGGGGGGTTTGGGGGTCCTAGAAAATGTTGCATTTCTTAGATGTAATTTCCTGCATTTCCTGGCCCGTTTCGGCTCAATACGGAACTCATACATTTATCTCTAAAAGGTTCCATTTTGTTCTGACCTTGTGGGGGGCCAGAGCCTTGCTGCCCAAGGGCCGCATCTGGCCCCAGGGCCGCCATTTGAATAGCCCTGCCGTGGATCCTCTGTGTTTTGTCACACTGCCATTTGGGTTGTTTATATTGTCTCTCCCTAATGCACATTGCCACAGCACCCCATACCATTTGTCTGGGTGGCCACTGTCAGCACATTTCGCTGTGTTGATTTGACACCTGGAAGACTCAACTCCAAAGTGTTGAATTGGCACTGCAAAATGGATTGTGCACTGGCAAAATCTTCACTCATGAATGACTCCACAAAACCAATTTTCTAGCACAAGTTGCACAAGTGTAGAATGGGTTGCATAGGCGGCCAAGTGTTAAGACGATGGGGATAAAAGAGTATATCTGAACAATAATTAATTCTACAGAAAATATCTATTAAAAGACGCATAAGGCGGTTTCCTCCTCCAAAGCGAGACATGACAAGGAAAAGTGAAAGAGCACATAATCCATTATGCCTGACGTCATGCTCATACTTAACGTTTGTATTCCCATGTTGAATGTCTTTGTGGCCAAAAAAAAAGTTTATCATATTTTTTTAAATACCAGCAACTGTTAATGTCTGGCTTTGGATGAAGAAACACGTACTGCTGACAAATCATTATCTCTATCAAAAAGTATTTATTTCAAAGTCTATATTTTATAAATATATCTATATATGCATGGGTCAAGTGTTGGAATTAAACATGTATGAAGTTTCGGTCTGATTCTACCCTCTAAAAATCACGTCTATGTAAAAAAAACAGATGTTCTCAAGAAGGGAAGAGTTAAATCATTGCTTGTTTTTTTTACTCAAGTTTTATTTTTATTTTGATTCTCTCCCTCATTTAAGACAGATCAGTTGCAAAGTCAGTTTCACAACAATGGTTCAGTAACTAACCTAAAATATGAGAAAGTGCATCTTTGCTCAAGTCTTCTTGGTCATGATAAAGTTGTTCATTACAGCGCTGAAGCATTTCAACTGGATGTCAACTTTGTACAAATCAGTTAGCCATGAATATTATGCCTAATATATTATGGACCTGTTGTATCCTAACCATTTACTTAATAGAAATTCTAAATAAACAGGAAATCTTGTTTGACATGTGCTGTTTATTTTACCCTCTGCATCAAGCAACCATGAGCATGACAAGTGAATTTCACATTGCAGTCCTCACAAAGAAGAATGCCTTGCTCTGGATGTACTTCACTCACCACTTTACACTACTGCCTTTTGTTGGGCCACTAAAGCATGTTGTGGTGGGTGACCTACACAGTAAATTCTGCAGTGTTCATTTAACACTTAGAGAGTTAATTTGAGTCCATTTGGACTTAAATGAACTCTGTAAGTGTTGAATTAACACCACAACATTTACTGCGTACATGAGTATCTGTGTGACTGTGCCTACTCATTCAGGCAACTTTGGGAAGATGGACAGAAGGCTGGCTTGGGTTCTCGGAAACAAATCCATGGGCTGTTCCGTGCCAAAGAAACATACCATATTGCCTCAAATAATATCTGGGACAACCATCGACAAAGAACTGTTAAAACCAGGCGACCAATAGGGGCAGACAACAATAAAAAACAGCCATCGATAAAGATACTTCAGCTGACACAGGCTACAAAAAGAGGCAGGCTTTTATTTCTTTTTAATTAAAAGTTGTTTCACACCAAGTTACTAAAAGAGCTGTGCTGTTATGAGTCAGGCTACATAAATTGAGGAAATATGGTAGTTGGCTAGGAAGAGCTGATGCAAACCTAATATTAAAACATAGCTGCAGACATCTTGGACATGTGTGGACTTCTGTTAGAAAAACGAATTAATTTGACAGCAAATAACAAGACCACGACAATCAGATCAGGGTACAGTTGGCTTTTGTGAAGGGAGACGGAGTCAGAGGCCGAGAACATGCTCCTGGCTTGGTGTTGGCCTCTCTCTACCTCTCCTTCCCAGCACAGCCTTTTAATAAGGAACACAAAAAAGAAACATGGGCGCTGGGTCACACAGGTCAGCCAAGAGAGCAGAAGAACTCCTCCAGTATGCTATCTTATCTCATGTGGTCTTGATGCTGCATACTCCTCAGCACAGAGGCATATTTCATTTTTATTGATGATAACTCACAGAGAAGACACAGAGTACAAAATAGAAAGTATTTGCTACAGATTATAAGTACTTTAAAAATTATATTCACATTTGACAGAGACATTTGTGACTCGTGGGTATGTCAGGAGGTCAGGTAACTCAGGTTTCAACCGTATCTCACTCATTTCGTGAAATATTCACGAAAAAATTATATTAATTTTCGTGGTGCATTCACGTTATTGCCCGCCTTTCGTAAAGTCTTCACGAAAATAATAGATTAATTTTCACGCTGCCTATTCACTTGAATTGCCCGACTGTTGCCTAGCGACCCACTAGTTTGATGCCCTTTCGGTAGCCTACCGTCACATGGTAATCAAACATTTCAAACAAGCAATTTAGGGTTAGGTTTAGGGTCAAGGTTAGGGTTAAGGTTAGGGTTAGGGTTAGGTTTAGGGTTAAGTAGGGTTAAGGTTAGGGTTAGGTTTAGGTTTAGGTTTAGGTTTAGGGGACATAAGGCGTAAGTACCGAAAGGGCGTCGAATTAGTGAGTCCCGAGTGTATCAGCAGTGTTCTGTCAGCACCCCCTCCCCGCCCCTGCAGACGTTTGGATAACCATAGCAGCAGTGGGGCAATTCAAGTGAATAGGCAGCGTGAAAATTAATCTATTATTTTCGTGAAGACTTTACGAAAGGCGGGCAATAACGTGAATGCACCACGAAAATTACTCTATTATTTTCGTGAAGACTTTACGAAAGGCGTGAGATAGGGCTCCAGGTTCATATAGTCCGTAGTACTACGTAGTACTCCGTAGCCCATAGTACTAGTCATGGCGGAAGCATACCTATGTTCCCCGGGTCCTATGTTCCCCTGTCTTTGTATGGGACTGGGGAACGGACCCATTTTCTAAAAAAGGGTTCTATGTTCCCCGCATTGTATCTAACCCTTCCCAAAACCATCCAACTTTCCGAGTTTCCGAGTTTTCAAATTGTGCCCTTCCCAAAACCATCCCTACCTGTCAGTAATGCAATGTTTCTGAGTTGTAAATTGGTGCTCTGACCGAAACTATCCCTAAACCTACCCTGTCACAGGTCAGGTGCAACAACAACCTGCGCTTTGCCATGCAGCAACAGTCTGCTTGGGAGCAGCGGGGAACATAGAACCCTTTTTTGAAAAAAGGGTCCTAAGTTCCCCAGTTGTGGGGAACATAGGACCCGGGGAACATAGGGATGTTGTGCTCCCTCCTTGCACCGGGTGAGGCATAAAGGCAAATTTGTTGTGTCTACTGGGTGCTTTCTCACAATGACACCATTGATGTACAAATAGGTCAAATTAACCAAGTCAAAATTATTCTATGAATGTGCTTCACACAGGTGATTTCACGCATATCTCCAAGCTGAGCCGAAAGTGTAAGGAGATCAGCAGGTCCTGTGACTTGGCTTGACGTCGTCATCAATGATCAGTTTTGGAGAAACAAAAGTTAGTCATTCTCTCATTTGCAATCGGGGTGGTAAATGGAGGGGATCCCCCAAAGAGCCGCTCTCCACTGCTTGACAGTGGAAACACATTGTTTTCTCCACAGAGACTACTGTATATTAAATACTACACTGAAGCATCCTTAAGCTCTATTCGGCACTTGTTGTCATACTGTTTACACTGACCACATAAGCAAGTCCCCTTAAGGCAGGGGTGAAAAAATCAAATTGGGCCAAAATCTAAATGGAATGAACTGAAGTCACGGGTCGAACTCAATATTCATTTTTAAAAATGTACTTAAATCGTGCAGGCACATAGCCTACTTAATACTCATAGTTATATTTCACACACACACTTTGCCCTCACATAGCCTATGGTAGGCCTAGGTAAAATGTGCCGGCAGTACAAATTGTGTTTTCTAATCCTATGACAAATTTCATGTTCAAGTCTTCTTGTCACATTATAAATGGTGTATGTGGGCCAACTGTGATAAACAATTAAAATGATCTTGCAGGCCAAATAAAATGACTCTGCAGGCCAGATTTGGCCCCAAGGCCTGAGTTTGACGTCGCTGCCAAGATGTTGGCCTTGCAGTAACTGGCCAACTTGAGGCAATCAGCCTGGCAGAAACCCATTGATTTGTTCAAATTATGCTTTGAAATGGCTAATGTATCATCGTTGACTACATGAATGCTAAAAAAAAGTAACTTCTAGGAAATGCTCATGTCAAAGACCCATCACTCAAATTGATGTGACCACACCCACTTAAGTCTGTTACTTATGCAAATGCCAATGATATAGGCTACTTAAGGAAGAAAAATCCGCACTCACAAACTGCGTCTCATTATTTATTTATATTACCACCATGTCCAAAAAGCAAACGCGTTTCGGCTAACAAGCCTTCATCAGTGCGTGGTTGAATGATAGGCCTATAGGCTAGCCTACGTGCAGTGATTTTGAATGCGAGTAGGCCTAGGCCCAACGTCAAATTATAGACCCACCCTAAACCATGTGGGCATTATTTCGACATTGCAATAAGTACGCTTGTCTACCTCGGTTTCAGCGTTTTGTCTCAGACAGTGTATTTCCCTGAAACCCATCTCTGATCCGCGGAGTTAATTTTCTGGTCACACAATAACATAAAGCCAGTCAGTGATATTTTACTCTGTTTCTACGTTGAGCTGCGTGTTCCACAGTTATTTCACACCTATCTTAGGCGATTGCTTGAATGTAGTTCTAAACATATCGGCAGGGGTGGCGACCCGTGGCCTATCCTGTCAAAGCGCGTGTTTTTTGGAACCTATCTCACTTCTACAATTGATTTCAAGACTGTAGGACCGCGTGAGCACTATGAAGTCAGCCATGGAGGAGCAAATCGAGATGAAACTTTTCTCCTCGTATGGATCATCCCTAAACCTGTGGACTACAGAGAAGAACACTGAACTAATCCAGGTATGCGAGCATAATTTAGCAATAGCCTATAGGCACAGGGAAGATATTTGAAGTCCAACATGTAGGCCTAGGTCAAGACAGTCAAACGTCAGCACAGTGAGTGAGATGCGGTTGTCCTACTACAGAATCCACTCGCGCTACATTTTATGCCATGCACGATAGCAGACGACTATTATTGTTTGTTTGTTTTTGTAATCTCAGGGAGTTTACTGGGTTGATCTTCAAAGCAAGGAGATTGACACGTTTCAGTAGCAAAACACCAAAGTGTAAACTGTCTGTGTACAGCACTTTTGGGACTATTGGCCCAATAGGACTGGCTTGAGGAAAAACTTCTGAATGTGGGTAATGAGTTATTTCCTTAAGGCACGGTATGCACTATGTGTGTCATCATGGTGGTGCTGTGAGACTGTCATCACATGACAATGACAAATGGGGATCACTCACTGTAGTAGGCCTATTCATATGCAAACCAAACAGTGTAAGAAATACTGTCACATAAGTAGATAAAGGTCTTTATTTGGATTTGGAATTGATTTGGAATTATCCAGTGAAGTGGTGAAGAACCAATTATTTGTGATGGACAAGCAGTTTTCTCAAGAAAAAGAAAGAATGTGGTATGACAACTTTGGCAGGTAACTGCTTGGCAAAAATATGTACAATATCCTAATACAACAAAACTCTTTTTGTCTTTGTTGTAGAAGCAATCTAAAACACTAGAAGCACCTCTGAAAGCCCCAAAGATTGAAAAAGCGGTGGTTGAGCAGAAAGAAAAAGAAGTACCAGCAACAGCGAACATAGAGGACGAAATAGTCAATGTCTCCCTACCCACTCAGGCCATTGAGATCGAGATGGAGGTCCTGCCTTCTCTCAAGCATGATGTCAATGATGTTGAATCTGGAGATCCCTCTGTCTTGTCCCCAGTAAGTCTAACATTTATGTCTTCAATGGTAAGTTATTCTGTAATGAATAGATGAGAAGAGCTCATCAGTAGACTAGGAGACTTTTCTCAGAATGTTACCAACAAAAAGGTTGATAAAGATGATCTGTCCACACCCACTATCAGTGTCTGAATTTGCCCATAGTTCCCCAAATGGTAGTAGAATTTGCTTTGCTTTATTAATGTATTTAAGCATTGCCTAACGATGTTAAGTTAGTGATCATGTAACTGTATACAGTAGATTACACTTATACAAAATGTACTGAACGTGTCCCAAAGGAAATGCGATGTCACTTTTAGTGCTTGATCATATAAATCTGAAATTTAAGGATTCAGAGAAAACGCCACTGACTCCCAGGCTGCGCAAAGGAAGCAAACCTAAGTGGCGTAAGATGGAGGCTAAGCCTATTGGCCTGGTGGTGAAGGACGTCATCTGTCTGCCTTCCGATACCTACCTGAAGCAGGACGACCTGTACTACGTGCCCAGCCGAGGTGACCGAGACGTCCTCGCCCTTGCCGGCCTGGTAGCGAGGATAACCATCAACTCCTCTTGGCTCAGTGAGGAGATGGAGGGCCGCTTGTCCTCCCTTTTCAAGCAACGCTTCTACAGGAGCCATGCTGAGAAATTTCAGTTTACATATTTACAGGTAATTTCAAATGTACAGGTAATGTAATCGTGTTCCCCATTTAGAGCTTAGTGCACACCAACCATGTATCTCATTAGCTTCACTGTGCTACTTAAAGCATTCCTGTATCATAGGATCAGTTATGGCAGGCTCTACAGCTTATCACTGATTCTTGAGAATGTGGCTAAAACAGGTTTTAATTTTTATTATCACAGATTTGGCTGTTCAACAATTTATTGGAACAACCTCCCCGTATTTTACTTATTTCAGTAAATAGGCTCTACATTGTTTTTGTCAACACCGTCAGGCACAATTAAAAGTAAAATTTGACCACACTTTTATGAATGAGGCCAAACTTGAGTGATCTAATGCAAAGTATTCTCTGAAATATGTAGGTTAAAGCAAAGTTTTGTGAGCAAGACTTGTATCATTTCTCCCGAAAACGCACACTTCAAGGACATACTGTCAGACCTATATTGTGTTTTTTCTTAAATAATACACTGTGATTTGGATTCTTAGATAGGCTACCACAGGTGACTTTAAAAAGGCTGTACAGAATTTTGTTTCTGTTTTAGTGTTTGCAGGGTTCCCGGGTGCTTTTTGAGCCCAATTTTCCTGAGTGCGCTTGGACTGCAAAGGACGTACTCCGCATTTGCGAAAAAAGCCCCCTCTTCATTTTGAGTCATCATAATTTAGTAGACAAAGTAAGCTCTATATTTTAATGATTATATATAATAATGTATGCACTCCTAAAAGAGTGACTTGTATAACCATGGCAGTCGTTTTATTATGTGTTTTGTCTTGCCTTGCCTTCCCTTTGGGAATTAATAGTGTCTCTCTCTCTCTATCTCTCTCTCTCTCTCTCTCTCTCTCTCTCTCTCTCTCTCTCTCTCTCTCTCTCTCTCTTTCTCTTTCATGGCAGAGAGCAGCATTTTCCGACCCTTTGAAAGCCTACTGACTGCAGGCTGCTATTGGATCTGAAGCTTTTACTGTACAACCAACATGACACGGACCTTTGGGACATGAAATCTGTGTCAATTGCACGGATTTTGCCAAAATTCTGTGCTATGGTCACAGAAGTGTTTTCCGTGATGGACTCACGGAAGGGCTTTCATTATATTCCTACAGCTGCTCTCTCAGGATTTTCTAATTTCAAAGAATTTTTCTCAAAAACATTTCTTACTGACAGGTTAAGGATTGTTTTGGTCTAGACACAGCTTATTTAGTGTTTTATCATGATATTTCACATTGTTTCGGTTTTCTTGTGTTTTTAGACGACTGATAAAATTCAAGGCCTATGGAATACTAATGCATGGACAAGACGTGGAATGAGTGTTTTTAAAAGTTTGGATTTTAATTTATTTTTGTAATTATTGATTTTATCAATAAAGTATGATGTATTTACCTCCATATAGACTATGATTAAAATTATTACCTGATAAATTTGGTTCTAATGAATTTTTGTTACCCTCAAGTCAAATCACCAACTTAGGCAACTGATTCAACTGTCAGCTTTAGAACACCTTTGGAATGAATTAGAGTGGAGACTGAGAGCCAGGCCTTCTTCACCTCACCAAAGACGCTTTTGGAAGAATGGTCAACTAGAAATGCACTCAGAGAGTGCAGACCTCCGCCAAGGAAGCTGTTTCATGGAACATTTTAAGCTTTCACCCTATTTTTCCCCAAGTCTTTCTGCCTTGTTTTTGTGGAGTTAGAAACTGGAATGTCAAATTTCGCCCTATCCCGCAATGGTGAATAATCTTTTTTTTTTTTTTTTAAATCCGGATTGTGATTTGGATCACCACAAAAATATAGTAACTTTTTCCTTTTGTCATTTCCAACAATTTCATCCAAATCCGTGCATAACTTTTTGAGTTATCCTGCTGACAGACAGACAGACAACAAACCAATGCAAACGAATACATAAACTCCTTGTCGGAGTAAAAATTCCTATAAACACACTCCTCAATATCTTGGATGGCCTTCCCAGCTGAGTTGAAGTTGTAATACCTGTAGCTGCAAAGGTGGACTGATATATTGATCCCTATGGGTTAGGAATGGGAGAACAATGAAATCTATGGGAGTTAGAATACTTTTGGTCATGTTATATACAGTAAGTTCATGTGTGTGTAAAGGCAGGTTAGTGAATACTTTTGGTAATGTAGTGTACATACTGTAACTTATTTATTTATTTATTTTATTTTACCTTTATTTAACCAGGGAAATAAAATCACATTGAGAATAAAATTTCTCTTTTACAAGTGAGCCCTGGCCAAGGCGGCAGCACACATCACAATTACATTTACAGACAGGACACAGACAAAACAGAACAAATCAATATGGATGAAGAGATAAGATTACACAATAAAAACCATAAAATAATAAACCTAAAACAAGATTAAAAGGAGATTACAAGATTAAAAGCAGGCACAGACAAGATTTAAAAGTGTCATTAAGATAGGCTTTAAACTCAGCTACAGAAATAAAAACAGCAAGCTTAAGAGATTTTTTAAGCTCATTCCAGTGAGTTGGGGCACAATGAATAAAAGCAGTTTTACCAAATTCTGTTTTTATTATGGGGACATTTAAAACAATGTAGCTACTTGAGGACAATATCCCCATGGAGTGATAGCACTACACAGTTTTAAAGGATAACTTCAGCCAATTTCGACATGCACATTCAATATCTTGTGCAAGCGCAATTCAAAGGTCCTTTCTCATCTCATTTGCAATAGGTATGTTTAATGGAGAAATGTTCCCAAAAATTGTTGTGCCTAGGCTGACACCGGGAAACTTTATTGTCATCTCCATGGAGGCAGGGCGTCAGTGAAGTGCCAGTCCACAAGCACAAGTTGAGGTGGTAAAAAAAAAAAAAAAAGATTATTTGGGCACTGGCATCAAAGGATGTTAATCTTTGCAGGAAGTAGATGCATTGTGTGTGCCTGTAGTCATTCGATTTTGTGAAAAGAATCATGAATGTGGACTATTAGAGAAGATATTGATTATATTGATTAGGCACATTGGTGGTACTATCAGAGGTATTACAGGGTAAACAAGCGAGGGGAGCGTACGCAATCCTGCGGGACTTCAACATTGGTGGTAATGGGAAAAGATAGTGTGTCTAATCAGATGGACCCTGTTTGTGAGAAAAGAAAAGTACCAATGTACAGCTCCAGGCCATGTTATTAGAATACCATGAAAAAGTTGATTTATTTCCATAATTCCATCAATAATGTTAAACTGTCATGGATTGTAGATTCATGGCCCAGTTTTTTAACTATTCCAATCATTATTTTTTTTCTTTTTATATACGTTGGCCTTCCAGCTCAAAAAACCCATGAATTGGGGAATTCGCATTATTAGAATATTGTTATAAAATCAAATTTTTCTTCATCAAAATTCGGGTCACATTAAATCAGTTGAAATTTGGTACTTTCTACATAACATACAATGGTCAATACTTGGTTAGGACATTCTCTGTCTTCATAATGGCCATGATGCGTTTAACATTGAAGTCAATGGCAAAAACAGTGCATGGGAGTTATGGAAGCCCAGATATCCTTGATGCTTTGCTGTCAGCTGTTTTTGTATAGCTGACCTGGTGCCCCACACTTCACTCTTCAATATACCCTGTAGATTTCCATGCCACGTTTTGGCGCTAACTCACCAGTTTAATTCTAAATAACCAGAAATGAAACCCCATTGAAAATGAATGGAGTTTTATTTCTGTTGAGTTAGAATTAAACTGGTGAGTTAACACCAAAACGTGGCATGGAAATCTACAGGGTATATTGAAGAGTGAAGTGTGGGGCACAAGGTCAACAAACAAGAACAGCTGACAGCAAAGCATCAAGGATATCTGGGCTTCCATAACTCCCATGCACTGTTTTTGCCATTGACTTCAATGTTAAACGCATCATGGCCATTATGAAGACAGAGAATGTCCTAACCAAGTATTGACCAAGGTTTTTAAAAAATAAAAAAAATAAATTAATACATTTTAGATTGAGTGTATTCCTTGTATCATTGCGCTGGAAGGTAGGCTGACCCCTGACCTAGTTATACGAGTTGGACAGTTTAAAGGTGGGAAAAGTTCTGAAATTATTTGTCCTGTTGCCATTTTCTTACATTACAAACACCTGGCACTGTACATGCAGTTATGTAAGTGTTGTGGGCCGGCTATGTATTTACCTGGAAGGTAACCTTTGCACATCACCAACACTCAGATTCATTTTTATTTCCTTATTACTTTTACTGCCTTTGTATTTTTTATGGTCATCGGTCACAGAATAGTATAAATAACACCAGCCCCCGACCAAAGTAGTAGTAAGCAGTAAACATAAGTAATAGTTCTTGTCAGTAAACCTTTATTTTTGTTCGATATGTTGCAAAATCTTTTCATACTGACATGGCTTATATTTTCAGCACAGTCAATTCAGTCTGAACTAGGTAAGACATTCATACATACACGTTTTCTTTCTGAGCTTTCGCTAATATTTTATACTTTATATTATTTTTATGTCTGCAGTGCATCTACATTTCCTAGATCTTTATACCTTTGAATGAACTATTGAGCAATTAAAGGTATTTAATTATGTTCAGTTCAAGATGCTTTACTCTAATTTAGAATTTGATCATCGATACATTTTCTGGTTTCCTCTGAATATTCTCTGACAAATCGGTGGAATATAACTTGCAATTGTAAGAATATTTATTATATATTGTTTGTGTTTATTAGCAGATGCATCCCACTTTCTAGAGAACCCAAATTTTCCTGGTGTTAATGTCAGCAGTCGCAACACAAATGTTGAACTGGACAAAGTTCTGAGCAAGTTGCGTTTAGTTGGACGTAGCTGCAGAGAAATTCAACAAAACTATGATGTTTATGAAGGTGAACGCAACACTTCATTTATTTTGCTTTACTTTTTTCCTAAATATCAACATAGCCTACTTTTATCAAAAAATGTGTTCACAGCCTACTGTATTTGACCTCATTTCAGATGGCATGTACTACCTCACCACGACAAACGGAGTGGTGTACCAGACCTACTGTGACATGACCACAGCAGGGGGTGGATGGACACTGGTAGCCAGTGTGCATGAGAACAACATGTACGGGAAGTGCACTGTTGGAGACCGGTGGTCAAGCGAGCAGGGAAGCCATTCTGGCCGCCCTGAAGGAGAGGGGACCTGGGCCAGCATGAGAACTTTTGGAACTCCAGAGGGTGCCACTTGTGATGACTACAAGGTTAGTAAAAGTTTGCATCAAAAGCGTATTATAATAAATAATTATTATTCAGAATTGTTATTATCCTACAACTTTAGTGTCTGTCCACGTCTAGAACCGCCCCAAAGTAGTTCCATGTTCAGTCAAGCTATCAGATTGTAGGTCCCTCTGATAACAAGGTTATCAGGATAACAGGATTATCAGAGGAACTAAAGGTTGTATACTAGTAGGCCTATCCTTTAAACTTTAAAAGTTCCTTCATGATCTTTAGCTTCATGAGCCCCACCACTGTGTTTTTACAGAACCCTGGCTACTATGACATCATCGGTGAGGATGTGTCCGTCTGGCATGTTCCCAACAATACTCCACCACAGCACTGGACCATTGCTTCCATCCTGAAATACCACACGGAGGCCAGTTTTCTTACCATACATGGAGGGAACCTATACCACCTCTTCAAGGTGACTTTAATAAAAACTTTCATTTGTTCCCATGTATCTGCCATAGACTACTGTGTGTTTCTATTTTTATCGCAACATTTCCAATTTGTTATTTTTCTTCATCTGTAATGTTTAGAGGTACCCAGTGAAGTCTAGCACTGGAGCGTGCAAGACCAATAATGGACCATCCATTCCTGTGGAGTACGATTATGGCAGTACTACGACCACAAGAAACCTGTATGGCCCAAACTCTAGAAGTATGAAAGCTTTTTTTCAACATTGAGTTGTAGATGTGGATATTAGATTTAGTTCTATCATACATACATATGAGTCAGTGATGTTTCAGTTGTAGCACACGTCAGGGCATCGGAAGGACAGCCAGTGCCACTATTGTTTGGATTTTGTTTTGTTTGTCTGTTTTTTGTTTGTTTCAACCACCAATTACTAATTAATTTATGGGCATTAGATGCTGACGTCTAAGCCCATAAAAAACATCTTTGACCCATATACAGTATTTCAGACTGCACTGCGCCGACAGAATATTTACTTATAAACTTTACTATAAACTTTAACTCTCCCAGATGAATTCACCGCTGGCTTCATCACCTTCAGAGTGTTCAACAATGAGAAGGCAGCAATGGCCATCTGCTCTGGAATGCAACCAACTGGCTGTAACACCGAACATGTAAGAATGATATTTAATAACCGTTTATCCCTTCATCAGAACATCAGTTCTGTCATGCTTATTTTATGAGAAAATAAATGGGGACAAATACACAACAGACTTAATGTTATTACTAAATTAAGGTAAGAAGTTAGGTAGGATATTTGAGTTATGAGCTCCAAGAAGACAAACGGCAGCATACAGGTACTAATGGTAAAATATTCAGAATTGTCTTGGTGGTATATTAGGAATGCAAAGCACCGTGCAGAGGAACCAGGGGAAGCAGTCATAAAAGCGCATTATTTTGGGTTTAAAAAATGGTCCAGTTTCAAGCTTTGATAGTTTGAAAAAGTGGGTGGTGGCAGTAACTCCTTTTTCAAGTGGTGAAGGGGGGGCTTTAAACAGCTTCCACCATTCTCTCTACATTGACCATAACTGATGAAGCTCCCTGGATAGGATCAAAGTCTGTCAAGCTAAAGCTGGATTATTGTTTACAATCTCTTTGGAAAATTGTGGAACGGTATTGCTCAATCCTTGTGTAGATAGGTTAAAATGCATATCCACAAATAACTTATGTAATGTGAATTCACTATGCAATCACAAACTAAAAGACAATTCTAAGGTAAGTACTGAAAACACTGAGAAGAAAATGATATGCACATTCATGAATAATGCTTGGAAATACTTCCAATGTGAAAATTAAAGGATGGACTTCCTTTAAGTGTTTCACCGCCAGCTTCAAACAAAAAGTTTGTCCAGTGGAAAAAAAAGTAGAGAAGAATCAGTAAATGACAAGCGTTTTTGTAATGCAGTCACTATTTTACATGAAAACCTGATTGGGTTAGTCAGTCTGATCTTTGATATGTTATACCATAATTTTGTTAATGTCATCTGTTTGCTTTCAAATAATAGCCATTCCACATATTGGTTAGTAACACTGTTCATTTATTAATGCAATGCATGTAACAGCTTTTACTGTGAATTTAAAATTAAAATTTGGCAATATTAAAGGACAATATGTTTTCCATTTGCAAAATAGTCTGTCCGAAAGGGCACCCCAGCAGAAAAAGTTTTGGAACCTGAGTTACATGATTCAATACATTGTGCCTCGGGAACAGGCTTATAGTTTCAGCACTTTGTTGCACGTTTGCATTGTTATCTGTTTCATCCTCCTGGACCTCTCAGCAGCATTTGACACAGTCTCTCATTCCATCCTGCTTGAACGGCTCTCAGAGTTCACTGGACTAACTGGCACAGCACTTAACTGGTTTCATTCATATCTATCCAACCGCCAACAATATGTCACTCTCAAAGACTCACGCTCCACCACAGTTACCATCAGCCACGGCGTTCCGCAAGGTTCGGTGCTTGGCCCCCTTCTTTTCACCATCTACATGCTCCCCCTTGGTCGTATCATCCGCTCCCATGGTCTCAGTTTCCACTGCTACGCCGACGACACACAGATATACATCAGCACCAAACCCTCTCCTCTGTCCCCCCCCACCCCTCTATCCCCCCCACCCCTCTCGTCCACTGCCTGCAGGACATCAAAACCTGGATGACACACAATCTCCTCAAACTGAACAGCAATAAAACTGAGCTCATGGTGGTGGCACCAGCAATGCTGCAAAGGAAGGTTGGAGATCTCCACCTGGACATCGATGGATGCACCATCACCCCATCCCCCGAAGTACGTAACCTGGGTGTCATCTTGGATTCATCACTTTCACTTCACTCCCACATCAAAAAAGTCACCAAATCGGCATTCTATCATCTCCGAAACATCTCCAGACTCCGGCCTTCACTCTCTAAGACAGTTACGGAGACGCTCACTCACTCCTTCATCTCCTCCCGTCTGGACTATTGCAATGCCATCCTGCTTGGTCTACCCAACAAGGCCCTAGACAGACTGCAATATGTCCAGAACTCTGCTGCCAGGATCATAACAGGCACTAGACCCTGGCAGCACATCACCCCCATACTCAAGCAGCTTCACTGGCTCCCCATCAAGTCACGGATTACCTACAAAGTCCTCCTCCTAACCTTCAAGTCCCTCCATGGTCTGGCACCCCACTACCTCAGTGACCTCCTTCACCCCTATGACCCCTCAAGATCCCTGCGGTCCTCTTCCAAGGGCCAGCTGATCGTCCCTCGTGCCAGGCTCAAGGCCTGAGTCTTCCATGTTGCTGCTCCCATTCTTTGGAACAATCTGCCCGACCACATCCAAAATGCCCCTTCACTGGCCATGTTTAAGCAACACCTTAAGACACATCTCTTCCTGGAGGCTTATGGCTGCTAGTTCCACAAGCACTTTCACGCATTCACACACATGCTCACACACTGACGCGCACACACACTCACACTCTCCAACACAACACTCTGTGAAGCGTCCTTGGGTGTTTTGAAAGGCGCTATATAAAACGAAAGTATTATTATTATTATTATTATATGTTTCGCAGTACTGCATTGGGGGTGGAGGACACTTTCCTGGGGAACCTCGCCAGTGTGGAGACTTCACAGCCTTTGACTGGGATGGTTATGGAACACACAATGGGTGGAGTGCATCCAGAGAGATAACCGAGGCTGCGGTGCTCATCTTCTACCGCTGACCCGAGCCATATGCCATTGAAAGCCAGAGATGTAGAGTTACTGTAACCCATGTAAACTACTGTTGCTAGTCACTGCATCTGCAACAGTACTTCTACTTTATACATCTCTGTTGAAAGCCCAAACTGAGATACCTATAATGCAAAATCACAAGACTTCAGCACTGATATTCTGTCTCCTTTAGTCATGTTGCTTGCCTCTCTTGTGCACTTTTTCCACAGATTATGCTCTTTTACAGTCGCTTGTATTGGGTGTATTAAAAAGTCTAAAAATATGTTGTGTCTCGCATATCCTGCACCTTGGTTGTGTACCATATTATTAACAGAATGCAGCCTTCCAACTAAGTTTTTACTGAATTATATTTTATTTATGCACATATCATGTAAACATACTTTTGTTTTAATGATCTGTTTATTTTTTATTTTCTTTCATTTTTACCTCCACCAAGGAGGTTATGTTTTCGCTCGTTTTGTTTGTTTGTTTGTTTGTTTGTTTGTTTGTCTGTCTGTCAGCAAGATAACTCAAAAAGTTATGTAAGGATTTTGACGAAATTTTGTGGATGATTGGTGGTGATGCGGATCACGATCCAGATCCAGAAATTTAAAAGAATTATCACCATTACAGGATAGAGCAAATTTTGACATTCCAGTTTCTTACTTCATAAAAGCAAGGCAAGTAAGTTTGTAAGTTATAGGCTATTATAGGCCTAGCCATAGGATTCCACAGCGTGTAGATGTTATGGCGTCAGTGAATCGATGGCCTTGGCAGAGGTTTGCACTATCTGAGTGCTTATAGTTTTGCAATGTTTGCACAGTCATTGGTGCGAGGAGGAATCAAATCTACAGAAAAGGTAATTCACTTCATGTGCAAACATGATTTAATTTCCAGTCTAAAGGTTTTTTATCAGTAGTTTTCCTCCTGCTTCCATACACTATGAGTGCGTTACAAATATGTGACCTTGCCTCCTCCACTTGTGCTTGTGACCTCGACCCGCCCCCTGGCCCCTCCTCCGTGGAGAAAACGATAAAGTTTCCCAGCTGTCTGCCTAGCCACAAAAACTTTTGAGGGACTGTTTTTCACTCACCATCCCAATTGCAAATGAGAAAAAGACTTAACAATTGAGCTTTTGCAAGATATTGAAATATAATGCTGTTGTCAGTGATGTCATCATGACATATTACTTCCTGGTACGAGGAAACAAGGGGTGCATCCCAATATGCGACCTTGCCTCCTCCACTTGCCTCCTCCACTTGCTTCTCGTCATGATGACATCACTGACAACAGCATTATATTTCAATATCTTGCAAAAGCTCAATTGTAAAGTCTTTTTCTCATTTGCAATTGGGATGGTGAATGAAAAACAGTCCCTCAAAAGTTGTTGTGGCGAGGCTGACAGCTGGGAAACTTTAGCGTTTTCTCCACGGAAGAGGGGCCAGGAGGCGGGACGAGGAGACAAGCACAAGTGGAGGAGGCAAGGTCACATATTGGGATGCACCCAAGCACAAGTGGAGGAGGCAAGGTTGCATATTGTAACACACACGAATACTAGACAGGCACATTCCATTATCCCAACTCCCGTCCTCGACCTGTGCTTGTGACCTTGCACATCGCTGACGCCCGCCTCCATGTTGAAAACAGTAGGCAGTAAGTTTCCCCCTGTCAGCCAACCCACAACAACTTTTGGGGGACTTTTCCCTATTCAACATTCCGATTGCAAATGAGAAAATGAGCTTTGAATTGCACTTTTTCGAGATATTGAATAAAACGCATGTCTTCAATGATGTCTTGCGACGTCATCCCAAGGCCACAACTTGGCCCACAAGCAGGTGAACGGGAGTTAGGAGGATAGGTGTTTCCCCTCCTGTGGCCACTTGAGGGCCCCATGGGGGGCCGCAATTGAGTGGTAGGGGGCCGTGGCACGTCAGGAAAGTAGAGAACAAAATAAATAATTTAAGAAATTAAATAGGCTAGTGAATGTATGCCAAAATAAAATAAAATAAGCTTAACAATATTCTTATATTAATTCATGCCTTATTGCATCTCCTGACCATTCTTATCATTATTATTGTATCCCAGTGGGGCTCACAGACTATAGGCCTAGGTTGAGAGAGAGAGAGAGACCAGGAATTTTCCGGTATTTTCCGGGGCCCTGTCATGAAGTTTTGAACCCCTGCCCTAGGCTGCAGTCTATGAATTAATCACATCATATAGGCTATGATGATTAATGCATCCATATGGGTTTTCTAGAAGTGATCAAGTAAAGGTACCTTGATGGCAGCAACCACCCTTCGTAGTACATGCCCCTGTTTGACATACCATGTTTGTTTGTTTTGCCGTTTGGTGAAGTAATAATATGCTTATTTTTATTGAAAGTATCGCCTAGGTCCTAATCACAACAACCCCACTTTCCGATCGGATTGTTTACTGTGTTGCACCAGTGTGTCGACGAAATATGACGTACCACAGTTTGCTGCTCTGCACCAGCTGGTCAATACAAGATCCTCATCATGTAACTAACTAACAAGCCGATTAGTTTATTTTTTGTTGGATTGCATTCGTAATGCCGGAGAAGCGAATTAAGACTTCATTTGCGAATGCTGCATTGCCACACTATTCATTATGTCGCGGTAAGTTAGCTAATGAGTCAGCTCACGTACCACCACAGCCTAACCAGCAACATATTCCTAAAATAGTCTACTGAAGTAAATGTTCTACTGATGGACCGCACGTAACGTTTGATGAAAATCTGAGGTGCAGTCACAAGAAATTAACACGAGTGTATCTTAAAGTTAGCTTATGCGGGGCAATCTTACTACAGGGCAACAGGGGGGATGAACTGCTAATGGCCCCCATCTGTCGATGACTTATTGGTTTTAACCAACTGGGCTTTCGACCTTGTATTTGTTTTGAAAATGGTCTTATAGGATATTCTGCAATAGATATGTTGGCTAGATAACATGATGGATCACTGCTAACGAGGAGTTGCTACAAACTGCTCGGCGGGTGGATCAGAAATCGTCCAGTCTAACTGTACTACAATGGACACCTGGACCCCAAATCCACGCGCAAAACCGTTCATCCCGCGCCACCAACGCAGCATCTACCTGTCCTGGAAGTACAGACTCAGCAACAAGAGGTCGATTCGACGATTCTGCCAGGTAAATTAGTCTGTCTTGATTTCTACATGCCTTCAGCTGGTGTGTGTGTGTGTGTGTGTGTGTGTGTGTGTGTGATGTTTTTGAGAGTGGGTCATCATGGGCAGTGGAATAATCGGTAACACTTTATTTTAGGGATACATCTATTAGCTCTATTACATGCAATGTTAATGCCTGCATAATTAACTTGTAAGGCATGTAAGCAAACACTAAGGCCTACTAGGTCCTTACTAAGGTTAAATTGGTAATAAATCCCTTATTGTGCATGAACCAGACATTTGCGAATACATGCCTAACAAATGTTTGATTTTGCTTTGTACATGCCTTATACGTTACTTATACAGGCACATTGTATGAATTAGTACTAATAGATGTATCCCTAAAATAAAGTGTTACCGAATAATCATTTTAGTTAGAACACCAATTATCACTTCCTTGCAACCATCCTCCGGCATAGCACGGCACACAACACTTGTTTCTGAACAGGTAGAGCTCTAGGCCTTTACCAAGAGGCTACCAGAAGAAGAGGTGTAGGCTGGATGCAATAGTCACACTCCCCCATGCTGTGTTGTCCCACCTGGTGCGACAATGCAGAAAGGTTATGTTCAGTTTCTCTTGTAACACCACCCTCCCCAACAGATGTGTGTGACTTGCAGTGAAACGTGTAACATTCCACACCAAACGCTTACATGACCCCTGTAAATTTCATCAATGCAAGTTGCAATGTAATGCAATTTAAAGGTAATTCAGCTGCTATTTTATTATGAGCCCAACGGCATCGACACTGTATGAGGCTCAGGGAGGGAGGTTTACTAACGTTCCACGCCAACTCTGCTAGTTAGCCTCCGTTACACTCTCCCCTTAAACCTCACTCCCATCCGAGTCACGGCACCACTGTGTCGGAGGTCGTCCTGCGCCTGTTCGTCTCCCTCGGGGCGCGAACGTGCGTCCTCGTCAACTACATCGGTTTGGAAATGGGAGGCACAGTATGATACCGCTGGACTAAAGGTCCCCCAGCCCAACGGCATCGACACTGTATGAGGCTCAGAGAGGGAGGTTTACTAATGTTCCACGCAGGCTTGGAATTTCGTCATTTTAGGGGTAAGGCAACTTGGCCTTTTGAGTTGTCTATTTTTTAAGGGCACAAAGGCCAGAAGCCAGGGCAGTCAAATTTAAATGTAACCAGTTTTTCCACTAGCTGGCTGGTGTTAATTCAGAGCAGAATACAAAGGTGTGACCATGTTTGTGCCAGCAAAAAGGTGGACATGTTTTTGGGCAGGGGGTTTAGGGGTCCTCCCCCAAGAAAATTTGTGTTTCTTAGATGCAATTTCATGCATTTTAATACATTTTAATCAATTGGGCGTCAGAGTGGGCATCAAGGCCACTGTGCCCTTATGGAAGATATTTTTTCAAGGGCACAAGGCCAACGTGGGAGGGCACGAGGGCCATGGCCCTCATGGCCCTCGCGAAATTCCTGCCCTGGTTCCACGCCAACTCTGCTAGTTAGCCTCCGTTACAAGAACAATCATAATATGCCTGAATAATGTTATTATCCCTGTGTGTGTGCAAAAATATGTAATTATTTGGACTACACAACAGACGTCGCATGTCCGACGTGCAGCCACGTGCAGTCCGACGGGTTGGCTGTGCCTCGGTTCACGTCAGATATGCGAGGCGCACGTGTCTCTAACACAGTTTTGCACAAAAGCTAAATTAACGTTTCTTGCGTGTCGAAAATGATTGGTCTTACGACGCAAATCCAAACCTTTCAAATTCACTGTCATCATATGTGAAATCCGGAGCACATGCCAAACGGGATGAGGATTTAGCTTGACTCGCTCCATTAACTCTCATTCAAAATTTTGAGAGCTCCAGCCCCACGTAAGGGCGTGACTGAGGTGCCCCATAGGCCTACTACTGACTGTTTAGTCTATGGACCTACAATCCTTGTAGAAAATACAATTATGGTACTAGTATGGTATGGTACTATTGATGCTTGATGCTGCGTATACACTGCATTGACCTAGGTGCCTCGACATAGACGCAGGATTCAGGCTCATGAGATTTGAGATTTTTAAAAATTAAAATGTGGCTATGATAGAGCTGAATGAACACATTCTAATTCAAGAGGAGGCTATTAGGTTTGAAATGCAAGTCATTTCATGTTTTTATGTGCTTTGGAGGCTTTGGATAGTATGAGGGCACCTTTTGTCAAAAGGAGCTTAGGAGGCGTTTTTTGCAGATGCCCTTGGCAAAAATGGGTTCAAAGTGATAACATTTAAATGTATATTTTCAGTCATATTCCTCTTATAAATATGGGTAATATGAGAGAAGTTGGATAGACACTTGGGAACGCCCATTTAATGTAATGGCCATTGTAAGACTTTGAAAGCTTTGCCTAACGTCTTACATCTTTCACACTTGTTGCCAACATGTTGACGAATCAGTTTCTGTAATTTTGTGGAGCTCTGCCACTCAAACACATTTTTTGAAAGAAAAAACAAAACAAAGCAACAGCAACAAAAAAGCAAATAAATCATAGGCGTTTTGTAAAGTGTTTTTCACTTTTTTACTGTGCCAGGTATTGAATTCATTAATCAATTTCTCAATTAAACAATTTGGCTCTTTTCATTTGATGTCCGATAGGTATTTTTTTCAATTCGTACATAAGTGATGACAATGCATTTGAAACCAGAGATAATGCATTTTGCATCTGTTAATATCTTTAGTGGACATCAATTCTGCACTAAACCCAAACATACACACACTGACACACAACTCACACACACACACACAACTCACACACACACACACACACACACACACACACACACACACACACACACACACACACACACACACACACACACACACCGCACTTTCTACCTGCACTAAACACACACACACACACACACACACACACACACACACACACACACACACACACACACACACACACTGCTGCTGGTGTACTTGATAGACCTATTTTTAATATTTATTTTTCTTCAAAATGCTACTATTACTGTCAGAACGCTATAAAGGACTTTTAGAAAAAGCACAACAAATACCTCCTCTTAATGTATGTTCTCTACAACTCTTCTGTTGTCCAGTCTTGCACTTTAAATGTCTGTATGAGCACTGTCTATGTCCATACTGTCTATGTCCTTACCTAGATTAGTCTATGTCTGCATGGGAAAGCAAGAAACGTAATTTCAAATTCTTTGTATGACCAGTGCATGTAAAGAAATTGAGAATAAAACCAACTTGACTTCTTATGCTTTCCATCACCAACATGTAGACATACTTCTGCAATCATGTGTTTTCTTCTCTGGCAGGCCGGTGCAGTGCTGTTTCTGTTGGTGACCGTCATTGTTAACATCAAACTTATTCTGGACACTAGAAGAGTAGCCAGTGAAGATTACGCTGCTCAGGAGTATGGTGAGTTCAACACAGACATTCAGGTGCTTGTTAGTTACAGGTATGTGGATATTTGGATTTTTATATAAATGAGTTTATATGTAAACACAACATGTGGATAAAAATAAAACTTCCAATGTGACGGGTGCATTTTAGCCTCCCAAAATGGAGAT
The DNA here is from genome assembly GCF_034702125.1 of Engraulis encrasicolus. NCBI lineage: Eukaryota > Metazoa > Chordata > Actinopteri > Clupeiformes > Engraulidae > Engraulis > Engraulis encrasicolus. The sequence goes on along the minus strand of NC_085862.1, from coordinate 11,300,962 downwards.
TTTAAAAATGTTTAAAACCGGAGATTTAAAATGTACATTTAGCTGAAAACGAAAGGTCGGGAGAAGCGTAATGAAATTTGACATGCCATAATAATCACCTGCATTCTATTCTCCACTCAACTGTCGTTGGAATTCAGCTCGAAAAGATAGGCATGCCTATTTACCCATCTGAATATCATCAGCTCAGCCATCATTCGGTGTAATATCAGCGCACTGAAAATTGGAATGCCTCTTAATTAACTACACAACATTTATTCTCTGCCCACCTGTCTTCAGTCAAAAATGTGCTTTCTCGCTCGCACCCAGTACCACCCTTCATCGCTGTTCGGTCGATTTGTCGGGCGTCCTGCCCTAGCTTCCTGTCCAGTTCACCTTACCCCATTGCTCTCTGACCATCATTGGCCAGGGTTGTCAGCTCAGACCTTGCACATATCTGTGGGTGCAGATACTGCCTGAGCTCACGGTGGCCCAGAGAGCTCCAGAGTTCGAAAATGTATACCGCGTAGCCATTTCTTGGCTGTGGCAGTACTTCAGCACCACGGCCAGCGATCTTGTCCAATACGCCGCATATTCCAACTATCTCAGTTTCTCTGTCATGTGGACCCCGTGAAGCACTTTGATGATCAGTCCACCGCATTTATTTAATTTATTTATTTGTTACAAGAATAGCCCCTTGAGATGTGCCATCTCATTTTCGAGGGGGTCCTACTGACAGTACAGTACAAAAACAGAAAAGAAAACAAAATTGAGTACAAACAGTAGACATAGACGCACACACTCACTCACTCACTCACTGGCGTTGCTCTCCAAACTATAATTTCAGATAGTGAACTAATAAAAACTGTTTACGTTTAAACGGGAGGCCAAAACCAATGTGTTTTCAAAAAATCCACATGTGTGTAACTGTAAACCGCTTCTTAGTTCTCAGTTTGTATTTGAATCATGACCTACTTTTCTAACTTTGTATTCATTGCTCTCTCTAGATGATGTGCTACCTAATATGGAGACCCCAAGAAGACCACCGAGTGGTCGCAAGGTTCTCGATATCGAGGTCTACTCCAGCCGTTCAAAGGTTTACGTGGCCGTCGATGGAACCACTGTGAGTGACGTCGTTTAAACGTTCCCTTTTTGTCATTGAAAATGTTTCAGGCAGGTTGTCGTCAGACATCACCAGTCATCATGTTGGCTTAGAGTTTAAATTGAGTCGTCGCACCTCAACGCGGACTGCATTTATTTGCAGTTGCGCGAAATAAATACGCTTTGCATGAGGGCAGCTTGTCATGGAGGAATTGTTTGCCCTCTTAATCTTAAATTGGGTGACCTCTGACCTGTTGCTCATGAAAAATTAGGACACTCCTCTGAAACTCTGAGCCATGTCGCCATATGTAATTCATAACTTTTCAATAAATAAATTGCATTCAGAATTTCATGTCTTCTGTTTCTTTGAATGGACCTGACCTATTGTATTTTGACTCTTTTTTTTAGGTTCTTGAAGATGAAATGCGGGAGCATGGAAGAGGGATCCATGTGATTGTCCTGAACCAGGCCACAGTAAGGACTACATTAAATGCTTCTTATTAGTCATGTGCCAAAGCGGACAATATGCCAAATGATATGAGGAGTTCAACCACTTCTTCTGTAACGTGTATTCGTCACTTTTGTTTATAGAGGAAGCTAGGCTTTGAATTCTCACATTTTTTCATAACTTTTTTGCTCTCAATGTGGTATATTCCATGTTACACTGATAATACCTTTGATGATGGAGAAAGCACAATAATAGTCAATGTCTCATGTGCCTTGTTAATACTACATACGTCCATAAATGTTGTTTTTGTTTTGTGTCTTCATAGGGGCATGTGATGGCAAAGCGAGTATTTGACACCTATAACCCGCATGAGGACGAAGCCATGATCCTCTTCCTGAACATGGTGACGCGTGGCAGGGTCCTCATATTCACCATCAAGGTCAGAGCTTATTGGAGAATGAATTTTTGACAGCTGTCATTAATTATCCCCTGCTGACCAACAGCTGTAATTAATCCACTTTCGTACATCCCCTTTCGACCGGGGCTGGAACTCGCAGCAGCCGCTCGCACCCACAATGCTATTCATATACCAGACAGCCGGAGTGATTTACCTCGATTTCTGGAGTCAAATTTTTTATTCATCCATTTTGTACTGTAGGATGAAGGTGCATTCCACCTGCAGGAGGTGGCCAAGGGGCTGCTGAAAGGCCTGGGCAGCCAAGCAGCCATGGGCCTCAGCTGGAGAGACATGTGGACCCTGGTGGTCAAGAAAGGAGGTGAGCCACATCCAGTTTGGACATGGACAGTGCACACATGAATGAACATGCAATGTAAATGTATCCAACAAAAATGAACAATGATCAGCTATCCAGCCACAACATACATGTCTTGTCTTGTTATGTCCTGTTATGCTAAATCTTGTCTAATGTGAGAATGACTGGAGCCACGCCAAAGGGAATTTTCTGTTTCATGTGTTAAAAGACAATTTAGTTTCATCTAATCTAATCTAATCGAATCTACCCAGAGTTGGCCAAAATGTATTTACTGGTGGATCAGTGTTTGTTTCTTTCATTATTTTGTAGGACCTTTGAGAATTCCGTCCAGTGGGTAGATTCTGTCTAGTTTCAAATTGCGGTTGTATTGTTCACTCTACCAGGGCTTGACACTGGCACTAGACAACCGGCCAAATGCTGGTAAAACTTGGCTGTGGCTAGTAGTACTTTCAGTGTCACTAGCCAATTTGGCTGGCAGTTTATTCCTTGGTAACATACGCATTATAGCCTTTATTCTGCTGTTTGCCCATTTTATATCAATTGTTTGTATTTAATTTCAGGAAAAAGCTCAGTAACTCAGTTTTTATTTGCTTGATATACTTCCATGTAGAAAGGTGTACACTCATCTTGCTTTAGCACCTCATCTTCTGAGGTTAGACGTACACGTATCATGATCAAGAGAAAAAAAACGATAGAAAATCAGTGGCTAGTGGAATACCTGGGTAACGCTTTAGAATAATGTTCTTCTAATAAACGTTTATAATCACTAGTAAGCAGGTAGTAATACCCTTACAAGTGCCCAATAACATGCTTATTAACTTTGTTAACATGCTTATTAACGTTGTTAGCATCTGATGAGTAACTTTATTTGAGTAAAAGCATGGTACACATGGCAGCCATCTTGAAAATAGTTTTTTTCGTGACGCCTCCATATCTAGTATTAGTCAGCATATCAAGATGGATATGTGTACCGATGTAAATAATAAGACTAAAAAAAATAAACCACTATAAACACATAATAAGCAGCTTATAAGATGTTAACAAAGTTAATAAGCATGTTATTGGGCACTTGTATGGGTATTACTACCTGCTTACTAGTGACTATAAACGCTTAGAAGAACCTTATTCTAAAGCGTTAGTGACTCGGGAAAACCACTAGCCACAGTGGCCAGTGGATGAAAAAGTTAATGTCAAGCCCTGCACTCTACATGTGACACTTGACCTGTCTATTTTCGTGGTGGCATTGATTGTTTACATATGGTTTGAAACATCATTATATCTTTTTGCTATGCAACACGGCCAGACATCTTACAACACATCCCTAACTTTTATGTTAATACTCGGAGCATGTTAAGACGCTTCAAACAATATGTCAACAAATTCATGCCTCCATTACCTGGCCAAGATCTCGGAAAGGGCCAAATAAAGTTAACGCCGCATCTTCGGATATTGACAAGTCAAGAGTAGAGTGATCAATACAACTTCATGTTGCAATTGGCCGGTATTCGCCTTAAACAAAGATACAACGTAAATGTACCTAGCTTGCCAAAATGGCTATTTTAGGTCTTTTGGACCTGTGTTTTTAAATGACCTCTTCATGGACTTTTATTGTGACACAAAGGACATTACATAAGTCCCATGGTGGGACATATCTGTGCACACTCACGTGCACATAGTGAAAAATGTTTTTTGTGATGTTTTAAATTAGTGTGTGTGTGTGTGTGTGTGTGTGTGTGTGTGTGTGTGTGTGTGTGTGTGTGTGTGTGTGTGTGTGTGTGTGTGTGTGTGTGTGTGTGTGTGTGTGTGTGTGTGTGTGTGTGTGTGTGTGTGTGTGTGTGTGTGTGTGTGTGTGTGTGTGTGTGTGTGTGTGTATTTTCAGGTCAGGTGTATGGAGAGAAACTGTCCAAATCTCCAGCGATGTCCACCTGGGGAGACCCTGTGCTGCTGAAGACAGAGGTGCAGCTCGTGGCATCAGAAGGTTTGCTAATCACATTTCAACTCAACCTTATTTTGCCAACAGAAACAAAAAGCACCACACTGCTCACTTGACTGTTAAATCACTGTTGGACTGACTTATTGTTGGTTGTCTGTCAACTTGCAGCTTAGCGCCACCTTCTGACAGCCTTTTGTAAGCTCACTTTGTTTCGTAAACATTATTCTATACACAGGGTTCTCCCAGGTTTCCCCCTGGCACACAACTCAACCTCTGATTGTTGGAAACTGCTGTCGGTCACAATTGTCTTGCCCCTCCTCACAACACCGTGTTTATTACAAAAAAAAAAAAAACACGTATAGAGGGAGTTTAACTAGGCCTTAAATTGCTGCTAGGAGGAAATAAAAAAAAACATGTTATTTGTACTCCATGATGACTTGAAAATTATGATGGCAATTATGATATTGACTGTTTAGGAAAATCAGTTAAAAATGCCATTTGTAATAATTTGGACTGCAGCGTACTCTGCAATGTGTTTGCCATGTGCCACGTGCTGTATCTGTACTGTACATCTGCCTTTATTTTGCTTAAATCTGTTTCTTACACCTGTCGCCTCAATTCTCTGTCTTCCTCTCAGATGCTGAATGTCATTGGGCAGACACGGGGCTTAACCGCAGACGCAAGCTGTTCTGCAGTAAAGTGGAGGGCTACGGCAGCATCTGCAGCTGCAAGGACCCAGCGCCCATTGAGTTTACCCCAGACCCGGTAAGGTGCCGTAGATCATAGGCATGGGTAAGCGGTTAGGGTCAGGGTGAGGCTTGTACCCTGAAGGTTGCCAGTTGGATTACCTAGCACAGTTTGGGGATCAGATTGGCTGGAAATATGTATATGTATATATATTATTTTATTATTGGTTCCTATTAATTAAGTAAGTAAGTTGAAAATGTGATTTGTGTTTTGGCAGCTGCCTGTCAATAATGTTCACAATGTGCCCGTGGCAGTCATCGCTGGGAATAGGCCAAACTATTTGTACAGGTGGGTGACTCATTTAATACGGAGAAAAAGTAAAGAAAAAATATTCGTACACCGTAAAAGCTCCCTTGTCGTGATTTTATTGTGAAAAAAGGCTTTTCGACCGGCAAGGTCTTCGTCAGGTGCCTTTTTTCACAATAAAATCACGACAAGGGAGCTTTTACGGTGTGCGAATATTTTTTTTTCACTTTTTCTCCATATACTATTTTTGATATTCTGCACCCGTAGCTAGTTGCTACTTTCGATGTGCGCGCACCTTACACTTTTTGATTGACTCATTTAATACAACATTTCAGTCAGAGCCCATGCCTGATTGCTGCCTGTGTGTGTGTTATTTTGCAGGATGCTGCGTACACTGCTGTCGTCTCATGGCGTCAACCCTCAGATGATCACAGTCTTCATAGATGGCTACTATGAGGTTGGAACTACCACCATGGAACTACTCGTTACTACTCGTTGCTGCCACCTTAGTGTGCTGTGTGATTTTGGGAATGACTTATGACTTGACCAGCTAAGGGACTGTTTTTAATTTATTTTTGGGGTCTTCGGAAGATTTCCACCCTTGTTTGTCAAATTTTGCATGACCCTCCGCTAGCGAGTCTCCAAACTGCCCACGACCCTCCCAACGATGCCATCAAAAAATGTATGACTCTCCCCTACAGAGAAGTTTCATCAATAGGCCTCTGCATTGTCTTTAGACAAACGTTGATTGACCAACGCTGCTGCTTACTGAATGTTAATGGATTCTGATCTTGAATACTATACTTCATGAAGGTCGGTCACTTCTGTAGATTTACTGACAAATGTTCTTGAGGGGTGGGGGGCACCCTCCCCTTTCGATCAAAAAATGTGCATGCAAAGAAAAAAGTGGCATGACCCTCTCCTGTCTCCTCCGGTGACCCCGAAAATAAATAAGGAACAGTTCCTAAGTTTGGGAAATACACTGTATGTTACAAGTAACATTACTGTCATCCTTTCATTGTCTTAATCCTTGTTGCAACATGTATCTATTTGAAAACATGGATTGTTGTTCCACACAATTAACCATTAACACTGCAGTGTACAGACACACCATGTACACTGATGTCATATGCGATGCAGACCACTTGGTGTGGGTATGTCTATTAGGCCTTTTCTACTAGCCCTGTTAGAACGGGGCTCCGCACTGCTGGGGCGTGGTTTCGTTTTCTTTTTGCATTTACTCCACCCATACACACCCATCATCAGCTCAAACAGGGGCCATTATAGAATCGTGACAGACGTGGTTTTAGGCGTGCGGATCTTAGTTCCACTAGGCTACATGTTGCCTGTGTTAGGATTTACCGGCATGTGCAAACACCTATCCCCTCCCACGCACTTTAAAAATCAACATTGCTTTTCTGTCGGCAGTTTTTACAGTAGACTAGACATAGAAAATTTGGTCAAGCAATTATTATGTTCTTTAAAGTAACTCTTGGCCAAGGAGTTGCCAAGGAATTGTTTTTTGTGCTGACCGCATTCGGCTATCGACCGATTAAAATATATTATCAGCCTATTATTATTTTAAAATCACGCAATTTCCATGTGGGAAGCTCCACACCTACGGCCCAGTTCTAGTCCCTGTTGTATGAAAATGCGTGCGAGACAGCACCGTCGAGCCCCCGTCGACTTTCATGAATATTTATGAAGCCTAGTTGTGTTAGTAGAGTAGAGTAGAGTAACTTTATTAATCCCTAGTGGGAAATTCAGGAATTGAACAGAACAATAGAACAGTTCCGCTGAACCTAATGGTTAAGGTCCTTATGTGTCTTGTACTGTAGGAGCCGATGGATGTGGTGGAACTCTTTGGCCTCAAAGGTGTGCAGCACACCCCTATCAGCATCAAGAACGGACGCGTGTGTCAGGTGAGATCTCGCTGCACGGCCAACCATTTGGGCATCAGAACCAGTTGAAGGAAGGAAAGGAAATTGCTTTGGTGTGTCTTGGTACATTGGAGGGGGTTGGAGAATGGGTGGGTTTCATCTGTTTCAAACGTTTGTGAGGTTGTTGCTAGTGCGATCCAGTAGAGTAGTACTTAATCTCGGTAACACTTTATTTTAGGGACACATCTATTAGCACTAATACATACAATGTTAATGCGTGCATAAGTAACTTGTAAGGCATGTACTAAGCAAATGCTAAGGCCTACTAGGTCCTTACTAAGGTTAAATAGGTAATGAATACCTTATTGTGCATGAACAAGACATTTGCGAATACATGCCTAACAAATGTTTGATTTTGCTTTGTACATGCCTTACAAGTTACTTATACAGGAACATTGTATGTATTAGTGCTAATAGATGTATCCCTAAAATAGAGTAGTACTTAATGTCTTTATCTGTTCTGTTTGTCTTTTCTGTGTTGTTCCGCAGCACTACAAGGCCAGCCTGACTGCTACTTTCAACCTCCATCCAGTGAGTGTCCACTGTTTATACACCGCTCTGCATCCCGTTTAACCTGCTGGTCTGCAGGGTAGTGCTGCAGAGCTAGTAGTATTGATAACTGCCAAGCACATGGCTATTTAATCTTTGTATTCATTTTATGTTATGTGAGTCAATGACTTATGCCAATTTTTTTGTTCCATTGATTTTCTATCGTAGAAAAGAGCTATATTTTGACACAAATCTATAACTTGGCCACAGACCAAATCTAATTTCTTGTATTCAGGTTTGCTCTTTACCAACCCCCATTACCTACTGTAGGTGTATAAATATGGTGCCACATGATTAGTTGCTACTGAGTACCTGGGTCTCGCCTCACACCTGCATCTGGATTACTGAAGGCTTGTGCACAAGGACTCTCTTGAACTGAATTTATTGTACTTTGTACTTTTATTTTTGAGAGAATTTCATAAAAGAGAATGGTGAGAGAAAAGGATGAAAATATCAATGTGCTACCGCAATAAAAAACCTTTGAACCAAATATTGCAACATAGGTCCAAAAGATGATCTGTTCCCAATAAAAACAGATGATAATCTAGTTTAGTATAATCTATGTGCTTAATTATAGTGAATTTAACGCAAATTTGACTAAGTGAGTTTTGCATTTTCAACATGTGTTTAGGATGCTGAGTTTGCCATTGTTCTGGAAGAGGATCTGGATATTTCCATAGATTTCTTCAGGTAGGATCACAACATTTCTTGTTATGGACTTAATTTTTCACTAGGGGGCAGTAATACCCTTTTTATTAATTGTGTAAATATAGAGCACTTGCTGGTCATTATATGAGCATGTGGTCAGTAAATGGGAATGGAAGTGTGCTGAATGTTGTTGCCGTTTAACCTTTAAGTAGCGCCTTGTGCCCGGAGCGTCTGCAGAGGTTGACCTCTGACCTCAGTCTGGAGACATTAGCCTGATTCTCTGCTGAGCTTACTCTTGTTTGTTACATAAATAGGGGAAAAGGTTATGTAGTGCTGCACAGTTAAAATAACCTACTGTACTTCTCTACCTACTTGCTAAATGCAATAAGCAAATTGTTCTTCACATGAGCATTGTAATCCAAATCATATGATGAATTGTAATGGTGAATAAAAACTTTGTGAATGGTTTGAATAACTATGGAAAGTGGTACTTTGTAATGTTATAAACTGGAAAAGTACATACTATCTGCTAAACGGTTCTACTAGGTTTAGGTCTGAAATGAACTGTGAATTTTAGTGCTGATGACACAGGTTTGTCACGGGCATGTAAACTTTCTTTTGTTCTCCATCGTCCCTTTTCTTCCTCCTTTCCCCTTTCTTTTCCAGCTTTCTCAGTCAGACCATCCATTTACTGAGAGAAGATGAGAGTCTTTACTGCATCTCGGCTTGGAACGACCAGGTCAGTTCCATCAGTTACAGGTTTTTCACACGGCACATTATTTTACAGTTAGCTGCTGCTCCCATGCAGTCCCTTTGATACATGGGCTGGCTTCTAGATGCATGTTTCAGTATTTTGTGTAGGGCATTTATGCCATGGATAACGTTGCAGGGGGACACTGCTTGTTATCTCCTCTATTCATTTTGTTTTTTTGCCTTCTTGTAACTACAATCAAATTCAGACCCTCCGATTCTAAGAGCAATTTTCTAACCATTAGGACACCTCTCTGCCCCTCTGTGTTGATTCCAGCTAATGGGTAGAGCAATAACTTCCAGGTTATCAAGCTCTACACAGAGTTGCTGTTACCAGGCTGGATGTGTTGAGCGGAGGGATGAGATTGTCTCAGATAGATTGATAGATGCATGCATACATACTGTAGTGTACATATATATGGTATAGTGATGCTGCATCAACCTCCTAAACAGACTGTGTTAGTTAGTAGTGAGTATGCCTTTAATTATCCCGCCATGGGAAAATTCATTTGTTGCAGCAGTAACATACAGATTGTGCAAAGACAGTAGACAGCATATATACAACACAGGACCAGGAGGTTAAAAAGTATATGTAGGATAGATAAAAAAGAGATGTTAAAGAAAATAGAAATGTCTCTGTTAAAAACAACAAGTACATTAGTAAAAGTGAAGAAACCAGCATCACCATCAAATATTATTTTCAAGTAGACAGATAATAGATCATTATTATGAATGGGTTATTTCTTGCTGGCATCATGGTATCTACATAGCAAGTGTTAATTTTCAACTTGTTATGAGATGCTCAGTGTAAATGTATCAAAAGTGTGTCCCTAAATTAATGAAAGATTTTTCAAATTATTTTTTAAAAAAAATGGACAGATGTGCAGTGTATATAGTCTCCATATATGCATAAAAGCTTTCATGCAATACCTCTTAGACAGAAGAAAGCAAAAATCTTTGCAAATGTATTCATTTGTCAAACTCCCCTTGAGGAGCAATTCACAGTACAGATGCACATTTTTTTTTATTAGGCTTGTTTTCATTAGGCTGCCTACTGGAAACAAAAACAACAGCCTCCCAAATGATAGAATGAGGTGTTTGTTTCATGCTTCAGCAAATCATAGCTGATTAGTAGTGGTGTGGATCGGCACTGCCTTCACGATCCGATTTGATCACGATTCAGGAGGTTTCGATTCGATTCGATTCTATACAATCCGATCCAATCCGATGTTTTGAAGTGCTTTTATTTAATTTAACATTCATTTGACCCCGAAATGTCCATGGAAGTAATTGAAACTTTAAAAAAAATGCCTGATCGATTTTGGAACTTGCCGTATCGAGTCTGAATCTGGATTGGATTGCATCGCCGAATCGATCATTGTTGACACCACTACTGATTAGATTGTTGACACTGGCAGTGACATCCAGAAGTCATTTAGCAATTTTGCTATTTTAGACAAAAGACTGTGGTTCGGGAGTTCCCATGACGAAACCGTCCACACCTTTTGAAAGCATATTTTTTTCCCCCCCAAACGTAGTTCTGCCATGACAAGCGCCTTCCGCATTTTGGTTGGTTGGATACTTCACCCATTTGCTGCCACCACATTCCGCCGTGGTGTTAATGACATTAGCCTTTAGGGCTTATCGTTTCGTGGTCAGGCTGAAACAACAACAAAGCAAAACAAATAAGGCCTATTATACGGACAGGTTAGGGTTAGGGATTGTTTTGGTCTATGAACACTTTCTGGCGGTTTTTTTTTTCTTGGTTGGTTTGTTGTTACTGACAACTGTAACTCCTCCTGTGGCTGAGAAGGCAGAAAAAACTCAAAAGTCACAATGGCAGAAGTGCGTTGGGACACACTGCCTGACCGTTAAGTTTGTCAGAGGACGCGCTCAACTTCTTGGAAAAAATGAATGACTCGGTGCGTGATAAAAGGTATCAACTTAAAGAAGAAAAATCCGCACTCACAAGCTACGTCTCATTATTTATTTATAAATTACCACCATATCCACAAGCAAACGTTTCGGCTCTCAAGCCTTCATCAGTGCGTGGTACCACACACAGCCTGACCGCCTGGCAAACACAATACAACTTCTAAGATTGAAATTGTTTTAAAAAAAAACTTTTATCCCAAAAATTAATACTAATTAATTCACATCTTAATTCATAGGTCATGTATTACTGAGTAGGCTGTAGTAAGTATTAGCACCACAATTGTTGGTAACAAGCACAGTGTTTTTTTGTCATGCTGGCAATTATGTATTTTACTACATCTGTTTTCAAAGTAGCATGTAATGACATTTACAGTCAACTTCATACGCTTAAATCAGTCCTTAGTTAAGTTGTAGGATACATTTTTGTAATGTACTTGTTTGTTGAATGAACGAAGGTTACTTTTTTCAGTGATGTATGGCTCTGCCTGCGTGCGTGCGTGCGCGCACATGTGCGTGTGCAAGCCTGCATGTGTGTCATCCTGCAAGGCCTGTGTCCACCCAAATGAAAGGCTCTGTCAGGATGGGCTTACTGTCCAACAGTGTCAGGCATCAGGCTGAAACAGATCCATCTCCTCTAAGGGGAATGATGACTCTCTTCGTGTAGTGTAGAACACATCGCTTGTCACACAAACACACACACGGTTACCGGTAAATTGTTCGCATGAACTACTTGGGCAAATCATTTGTACATTGTACGTATACAAGAGACTGTCAATCTCAACTGGTTGTTGGGAAACTCAAGAAATCAAATTTGTGTTGGAAGCTTGCAGTGTGTCACTGTACACCAGAAGTAGAAAGTGTTTTGGCTTGGCTCTGTTACCAAGTCCAAACCGGAAAGGGAGACACTGATCCACAGCCACGTCAAAAGTTATCCGTAAGGAAACCCACAGGCTCCACACGCAGTCATCTGAGAATCACACGTCTTCTCTGACAAACCTAACAACCCCCCCTGTCTCCCTTTCTGTGAGGTCAGAGTACACATGTGAAGAGTTAGCATCACTGCATGGTGTGGACATGAGAGCTCTGCCTGGGGGAGGATGAGTGCTCCTCTGTGTCTCTGTGGCACTTTGTGTTCCAGAGGATTACTGTGTGTGTGTGAGACTGTGTGTGTGTGTGTGTGTGTGTGTGTGTGTGTGTGTGTGTGTGTGTGTGTGTGAGAGAGAGAGAGAGACTGTGTGTGTGTGTGTGAGAGAGAGAGAGACTGTGTGTGTGTGTGTGTGTGTGTGCGCGTGTGTGTGTGTGTGCGTGTGTGTGTGTGTGTGTCTGTGTGTGTGTGTGTGTGTGTGTGTGTGTGTGTGTGTGTGTGTGTGTGTGTGTGTGTGTGTGTGTGTGTGTGTGTGTGTGTGTGTGTGTGTATTTTGGGATGGGACTGGGGATTGTCTGTCCGTTGAAAGAGCATCTGATCTGCGTCCCCCCTCACCTGCAGGGCTATGAGCACACGGCAGAGGAGCCGGCCCTGCTGTACCGCGTGGAGACCATGCCCGGCCTGGGCTGGGTCCTGAAGAAGAGCCTCTACAAGGACGAGCTGGAGCCCAAGTGGCCCACGCCCGAGCAGGTAAATGGACTGGTAAATGGACTGCATTTGTTTAGCAAAGGTCAAACAACATATACGAGTCATCAGGCTGAAATGGGTTAAGAAATTCTGGATATTTTTTTCCGCCTTTGGATGGCGGACAACCCTGGCCTGAAGCACCCTCCTGAGATCTCTTACACTCACAGCTCGTTTTCCAACTGGCCATTGCAGGGTTTTTTTGATTTTTTTTGTCTGCCATCCAGACGCGGAAAAAAATATCCAGAACTGCTTAACCCATTTTAGCCTGATGACTCGTATATTTTGTTTGACCTTTGGTGCCTGGAGACATATATACGCTGTATTCAGGCTCTTGAGATTTTAGCTTTTTAAGATAAAAATGTGGATACGTTACAGCTGAATGAACACATTCTATTGCAAGATGAGGGTCTTATAAGATTTAAATGGAACTTATTTCATGTTTTAATGTGCATCAGAGGCTAAGATATTTAGGTTTTTATAGGCTGAGGTCAACTTTCCCAACAAGGGCTTGGGCATTCAGCAGGTGTTTTTTGCAGGTGCTTTAGGCATCAATGGGTTAAACATATACGCCCTGTGTGGTTCAGTCCTATTGCCAGTCCTTTTATGTATAATTGATTACACCTGGGTGTCAAGTTTTGAGTTATTGGAGTGTTGTTAATTTGTCAAAATGAACCGGTTTAATTAGAGAATGACGTAAATGCAAGGCTTTGATAAATTGGAACGATTTGTCTCGCTAAGATAACAAATCATCCCCGCAGGAAACAGTGTTTTGTCTGTCAGTGGTTGTGTGTGACAGCGGTGGGTTGGTGGTTTGGTTTGTTTACTGGAGAGTAATTACTGATCTGGACATCTCCTTTTGGAAAAATTGAGTGCAAAAAAATGCAATATGACTTTTTTTTTACTGTTGGTTGGATGAAAGCATCAGCTAAATGTAATCCAATGTGTTTGTAATGTGATGTTGTAGCTTTGGGACTGGGACATGTGGATGCGCATGCCCGAGCAGAGGAAGGGGAGAGAGTGTGTCATACCGGATGTGTCCCGATCCTACCACTTTGGCATCATGGGCCTGAACATGAATGGATACTTCCATGTGAGTACAACCCCCTCTCTTACAGCATCTTCTACTCTTAAACACCTAGATCTGTGGTTCTCAAACTTTTTGTGTGAAGTACCACTTGAGAAAATATTGACCTCTCCGAGTACCACCTTGACAACCAACATTAGAAAATCGCAGTAAAGGCCTTCCATATTCACTTTTGCCAGTCAATACAGGAGAGATTCATAATGGCATCAACAGCTACAGTCACATTCAGTGCAAGTTTGTTTTGAAATGTCTTGCTTGCCTAGTATTATTCTGCATTATGTTTTTAGATTCATACAGTTCAATATTCCAAAATGTGAGACCAAAGAGACATTTTCGACTGAACAACTTGATCAGCCTTCAAATCAATGCAAAAAAAATAATTATTCCAAGTACCACCAGAAATGTCTCAAGTACCACCAGCGGTACGTGTACCACAGTTTGAGCACCACTGACCTAGATCAATGGGGCAGACAGCACTGTTGGTTCTCAATTCAAGTATCCAGTCAAGTGCCAACCGTATGCCTTTTCATCATGAACTCCACCAGGTTTGCTTATTAGGTGGTTATGAAACCAACTGGCCAATGCATGGACATCCCGTTCGTAGCTCTTTGAGTGCCATGGACTTGAAAACGAGTCTTTTCAGAATTTGTGGCGCAGTGCCAAAGACTTGATATCAAGTCATTTGCGGTTTTTTTTATGGGGGTGGGGCCTAACACGTTGATCTGGTATGTTTGTTGTTCACATGGACAAAGAACTCAATTTTTTATGACTCTTGAAAAAACACTCAAATGTCGAAAAAAGCCTGGCAACCCCCCGGTCTGAATTTGAAAATGGCTGGCACTCAATGAGTTAAATGTTGAAAGTGTACTGTATTAGTATGCACACGGGCTCTAAGCTGCAAGTTCAATCCTATTGGTCATCTCCTAACACCATTTTTGCTCCTACTTGTCTTCCCCTTTACGCAGGAGGCTTATTTTAAGAAGCGCAAGTTTAACACTGTGCCAAACGTGCAGCTGAAGAATGTGGATGGGTTAGTATGGCATTTTATTCTCTATAGTTACACAACTCTTGTCTTCTAAGCGTACTCATTTTAATGACAGACACGCTTGCGGTCAGGTCTTTTAATTGTGCCCCATGAGCCTGATGGAAGTTTTCTGCTGAAACCATGAAAGTTTATTGCCACTTGATATGATCCTCCCCTATAAAACATGTGCCTGTTTTATGTCCCCCAGCCTGAAAAAAGATGCCTATGAACTGGAGATCCAGAGCCTGTTAAGGTAAGCACTTAAAGAGCACTTCCAACAGGAAATGGCCTTCTGAACACCGGGACAGGGCTGTATGCAAAGTGTGTGTGTGTGTGTGTGCGTGTATGTACGTGCGTGTGTGAACAGAACAGGTGGAGAGGAGGAGAGCAGTAAAAGTATTGCATTGTAAAAGCGAGATACAGGATGGTTGGGAGTTGAGAAGATGTGAAAGGCTAGCTGGGTGTGAAGGCACGGGACAGTAAGCAGTGCCTGTGTGGTCTTTATGGAGACTGAGCGCTTTTGTGAACACTGAGACTGAGCGCTTTTGTGAATACTGAATAGAGTGCAAAGTGCGACACAGTAATAGACTGTATAAAATGAAGCAGCTGCTGGAGGGAGAGAAATTGTCTCTCTGAAGACGACCAGAGCACACCGTAGTCCCCATTGGCACAATGCAATCAAAGAAGGGGTTTATGAAAACTTCAAGGCTTATTTTTATATAAAAGTTAGAATAATAATACCCCAATGTACAATATTTCTCTCTTTTACTGCACAAAGGCGCTTTATATACATTTTTATTAGCATATTTCAGACATACTTTTTTCCCAATGAACCATTATTAAAATGACTCAAAATGGATTTTTACTCTCATTAACTGCCACGCTGTTTATAGCATTTTAGCTAGAATGCCAGAAGATGCCTCTGTTCAAAAGATTGGTAAGGTAGGCCTAGATGTAGTATGGACTTAGAAACAGATAGGTAGCCACTTTTGTTCGTAAGATCAGTAGATTTAGCCTTTCACGGTTATTAATAGTCATCTATGTTTTTTGTTTTTAATCAAAGCATTACCAAAATCACACGTGTTAGAGGTGTCTAGTTTCATAATATAGAGTAAAACGTGCAAAACCTTTTAGTATGGGATTCAACACTTACTAGCGCGTTTTTGGCAGTCAGTGTGTTAAGAGGTTGAACAGTTTTGCTGTGTAGTATCATTCCTGGTAAAATCCATTATGGCTGAACACCTTGTAGAAGGTCCTATGTGTTGATGACACCATCTTGCTTGACCTTCAGGGATGCTCAGGTCCTGAACCACACCAAGAGTCCCTGTGACGACTCTTTCGTCCCGGACACCGAGGGCAAGACCTACGTGCTATACATCAAGATGGAGCAGGAGGCAGACGCTACCACTTGGAGAGAGCTGGCAAAGGTGGAGCTCATAGCTACTGGACATCGTGTTCCAAATTATTACGCAAATTACATTTTTCACAGATTTTTCCCAAATCGTCAACATAAGCAACAGTCATTTAGACAAAAATGCACACTTTTTAGATGGATCTTTTCTATGCAATTCCACCATTTTGAATGAACTGTCATAGACATCACATGTTGTGTTCCAAATTCTGCACTGCGCACTGTGTACTGAGATTGACTGCACTTTCCGCCCTCAGAGAGTAGGCAAACATTTGGGGGTGCAGTTTCGGTCCAGTAAGTATGTGGGCAGCCTATGTTTTGGAAATAAACTACTAAAATGAGATAATGATATTGCATATTTTAAAGAACATAATTGTAAAAAGTCACATACTGACATGAAGAGTTAATAGCACTTATTGTAGGAGCCGTGCATGTTTAGTAAATATTTGCCGAGATATGGCAGGTTTTAGAATATTAAGAACAATTATATGGTGGTTTTATATATCATTTTACTTTCTGAAGGCTGACTACCTACCACTGTGTGACAGAATATGCAAAAAGTAATTCCCAACATGGCTTTTTGTAACACAAACCGCAGTATAACACCAGAAATGTATGCAAAGAACTTACTGTTCAATGCAATAGAGTTGGCTGTTGATCTTCTTGGCAGTAAAATCTATGCCTTTGCAAAGTTGTGGGACGGATTAGTAAATCAGATAGCAGTGGAATATTAGGGCCTCATAAAACACACTATTAATACCCTCAGCGGTTAGCACACTTTTACACTTTTACAGACATGGCAGATGCTACCAGTAATCCCTTGCTTAACTTTTAACTACAGTCAGTTAAGTGTGTGTTTGTATGTGTATATGTGTGTGTGTGTGTGCGTGCGTGCGTGCGTGTGTGCGCGTGTGTGTGACCTTGCAGTGTCTGCACGTGTGGGACCTTGACGTGCGGGGTTTTCACCGTGGCGTGTGGCGCCTCTTCTTCAAGAAGAACCATGTGCTGGTGGTGGCCGTCCCCCTTTCTCCTTATGCGTGAGTACTACTCACCTTACTATCACCACATTCTGGATGAGCTCAGATAGAGTGAATAAATTGTATATAGTAAATATCAGAATTAAAAAATGCATAGTGTGTGTTGTGTGCTTGTATCATCATCAGGGCTCTAAATTAATACCAGCCAATCGGCCAAATGCTGCTGAAATTCTAGTTTGGCTGGTAGAAAAGACCAATTTACCGGCCACTTTGACTCATTAGTGAGTGTTTAGTAACATCTACAAGCCATTTTGGCTGATGAAGAAAAAAGGTAATTTAGAGCCCCGATTATCATTATCCAATGTGTTCTGTTTGTGGGTCAATGACACTTTTAGTAACAAGTAGAGTAGAGTAACTTTATTGATCCCCAGGGGGAAATTCAGGAGTCAGGTGGTGCAACCACCGTTAATGCCACAATCAGTGGTATAGTACTATTAAAGGGCAAATTATTATGTTTTTTTTGGATTACTACTCAAAATATTAACATTATCTGTGACTGCATCTCCTCGACGTCTGCTTCTAAAAATGCAGATGTCTCATGTGTTTTTTTCTGTTGCCTCTGCTCCCTTTTGGCCTGGCTGTAGGTCTAAGAAGCCCCCCCACATCACCCCCCTCCACCTGGAACCCCCACCCAAAGAGGAGGGAGCCCCCGTGGAACAGACCTAAGCCCCCAAGCGCCCAGCTCCCCTCGCGCCTTAAAATCACATTTATCCATCCATCCGTCCGTCCGGCCTTACAGCCCCACACTCGGCCACCCCCCTGTTTTTGGCTGTTTTTTAGGCTGGCCATAATGGTGCTTGTGCCTGTTCGCGCACCAGTTGTGTTCAGAACCAAAAAGTGCTTACCTGCGAACCACTCGCATTCATACCTGGAGGAACCTGCTGACGACGTCTACGTTTCCCTTATGGTTGATATTTTTTCGCATCATGAACCAACTTTCTGCTTCCTGATTGCTTAGATTTTTGGTGTGAATGAACACATCAGTCGGTTTGAGATTAGGTGTGGGAACGGGCACGGGCATGGTACTCTGTTGGCCTGAACACACTATATGGGACAGCTGTTGGGCAGGTGACAGAGAGGAGAGGATGGTTACAGGACCAGTGGAAGTCATTGTTAACAGGGGATGCTATGAAAAAGGACTTTATTCTGACTGAAACAAGTAAAAATAATAATCTGTTGGCCCCATAGAACCAAACCAAAGCCACAACCAAAACAGACCTGAAATGAGTTGACCAAGATCAGCTGTAAGCTCTAAACCTGAATTTTAAGGCTAAAATGATTTTAATTAAAATTGAAATAGACATACGGTCGTCAAAATCACAGAATTTCAGAATTTATTATCAAAACAATAGTCTCCTTCTGACAACTAAGGGTGCTCCTCAACCGGCATCCCCTCTTCCCGTCGTCCTGGGTGATATCTGGGGAATGTGACAATGGTCATCTCATGCTCTGGCTATACCGTAGATCCTCTGGACTGAAGGAACACTATAGGAGCATTATGTTATGGAGCATTTTGCCAGCTCAAACCCTTGACGTGAGTGGACTGCAAAATGGACTCCTGTGACACTGGCTGAGCTGTGCTTTCAACTCACACAGATGTTTCAAGTTTATAAGCGTGTTTGTTTTCTAATACACATGTACAAGTACAAGGCATTACCGTCCTTGAGATGCCAATTTGTCATCACGGTGCTTTTGATTTTACTTTAAAAAAAGAAAGTGAGCAGGGAATGTGGAATGACTTGCCGTGTGTGTGTGTGTGTGTGTGTGTGTGTGTGTGTGTGTGTGTGCGTGTGTGCGTGTGTGCGTGTGTGCGTGCGTGCGTGCGTGCGTGCGTGCGTGCGTGTAAATTTAAGACTATAAGGAGCTTCAGTGAATCATGAGACACTACTGAAAGGTATCATCTTGTAAATGCATTTTAACTTAAGTCTATTTATTTTACCAAACTCAGACTGAGCAGTGCTTTATTTTATTTAATACACTTTTATACGCACAGAAGAAAAACGCTAACATGTTTGAGGTTATATGTAGATGCATATATTTTTGGAGAGAAATGTGCATTATTTCACAATATTAACTCAACAATGGCTATGGTACATGTACTGTGTGTGTTACAATTTGTCAGTAACGGACGGCACAGTGAAAGGACGTTGTCACACTGTTAAACGCCTTCATCCAGGCAGATGAAGGACTTGGTAAGCAATGATAAAGGCAAGAGTTCTATTTGATATCAAATTTTCTTCTGTAAACTGTTAAGATCAAATGCATTGTACTTGTATGTAAGCCCTGTAAAAATCCCTTCACTGCTCCACTTCAATGCGGCCACAAAAACTAACACTTGAAGATATTTTTATATATATATTATATTTTTCAACACTGAATGCTCTGAGGTTTTGACTGATGAAAGTATTTCTCTCTGTCTTATTTCAACTGAAACTTCTCAACTGTACCGTATAGGGTCCTTGTTATTTTACCGTTATTTGGAGTACCTCTGACTTTAGATGGCGTATGTCTGTCTGTGTTGACTTGTGTTATGGAGTGTTAAGCTTTGAGTTTCATGCGATTATAGTTTTTAAAAATTATTATTATTTGATTATTTTTTTTGATAGTTGGATAGTTGGTCTACAATTGTTCTTGTTGGATGGTTTGGAGTTTGATTGCACATTGCCACTGTCTTGGCAATGTAAAATGTTAGAATTCCATCCTTAGACTGTTGGTGTTTGTTGGGGTCAAGTGGAAGCATCTTAAAACCGTCCAACAGAAATGACTTTGATATTACCAGTAGTGTTAACAAGGCACTGGAGAGCAGTTGCAATGTACCTTGACCTTGGCAGTATGAGTAAAGTGTATGCTTAGCGTTGTGGTGATGAAGATTCATTTCAATGACTATCAATGAGATTATAGTGTTCTTTGTGGACATCTGCAATAAACTGTATATTTTGCAGCCAAAAACCCCACATTTCAAACAACATGCCACTTTTTTTTTTTTTTTTTACCACTGTAACCTTGACAAATCATAGTTGTTGAGATATCTTATGAGGTGAACACTAATGGGTCCTGTGGGTTTCAGTGCCTCAGCAAAGTTCAGTTGTTTAATTGGCTTGCTGTTAGGTGTGACAAGATGTAATATGTGAGAATAATGCAGCGCATGGTTTAAGGATGCAGTTACCTTTTTGATGAGACAATAGGTCCCTTTTTGTAATACGTTTAAACCTATTTTTTTTTCTTTTTGGATATCTTTACTGAATAAATCATATTGTGTATAATATGCCTTCCTGTGTGTCGTATGTACCAGAAGTAATGCTTCCTTTTTGTCGAGGTTCTCTTTCGAAGCGGTATGAAGTATCTTTCACCATTGTTCACCCTACTGGGTACTACATGTTAGAAGTGGAATTTTCACTTCATGGAGCATAACTCCACTCCTCCTTGCTGGGTAGCAGATGAGTTCAGAAGTGCCTTTCATTCCGTTACAAGTTGATGAACCACTGAAACAATTTAGGAAACAAGGGACATTGCTACACGGGTCCATTGACTTTCACTAGCTTAGCGACATATTCCCTCTTTTAACTTGTCTTAAAGCAAGACAACGCTTAACATGAAAAATAGGACACTTTACCACCTTTATAAACCCCAGCCAACGTTTTTAACTGTATTAAGCCCCAAAATAGTGGCATACCCCTTTAAGGTTGGAAAAATGACATTATAGTGTTGCTTAAAGTATTATGGAATCAGAATTATCTCCGTTTTCATTGTGTGATTGTTGCAGGGATATGTGCACTGAGAAACTGTTGGCAGCAAATGGGGTGATCTTCCCTCACTAATTGAAGTATGTCCCTTGTCTTTTATTTATTTCATCTTAGTGTTTTCTTTCACACACATGACTTAATGTTTTGACTGCTAGGAATGCAAAAAAAAGACGAACGCTGCAATCAACTTCAAAATACTGTATCCCCCTCCGCCACAACACAAAACTGTCCAGTATTTCAGTTTATCAGTATTTCATTTTGCTTTGTTTCTTCACTCTTTGTGACATGATCTCAGCCCAATGTGTGATAACTCATAGCTGCATATTTGTACACACACACACACACACAGACACACACACACACACGACACACACGCACGCGCACTGTCGGTGTGTCTGTCTGCCTGCCTCTGTGCGGTTGAGGAGGGTGGGTGGTGGGCGGATAAGGCAGCTGTTGAAATCTATGTAAATGGGGCGGCGCCGCGGACTCCACAATTTGCCTGGTAAATGTGACCGAACAGGGAAAAGGATCTGCCGAGGCCCTCGGGGGACGGGGGGTTATCTTCTCCTCTCCACCAGGCACTCTGTCATTCCAGAACACCTCTCTCATTCCAGAACACCTCTCTCACTCCGCCGGGAGGAGGAGAGGAGAGGGCCCATTGCCTGCTGCTGTGTGCATCTCCCTACTGTACAGCTGATCTGATTTAACAACCAGGAGTTATGTGTTGGTGTGTGTTGTATACTCTGTGCGTGTGCGCGCGTGTGTGTGTTTGTGTGTGTGTGTGTGTGTGTGTGTGTGTGTTCATCTACACACTCACTTAGGCTACTAGGGTCCATTTACTTGCCCATCCCTCCCGCGTGGCGGAGTGCAGTCTTGCTCGGAGGGAGATTGCTTCCACTTTCTTGCACAGGGACATTCAGGGCAGTGAGAAGGTGCGTTTCCCCTCCCAGCTTGGGGCAGCCAACCCCCCGTGTCATTACTGCAGTTCCCATAGTCCTTGCGAAGCAGAGGAGAGTGCAACGAGTGTAGAACTCCCCAAAAGCACTGGTGTGGTGTATGTTGGAAAGTACTTCTTTTTTTTCCATTTGGACTGCATCACTCAAGCGTCTTCTTTCTTGTTAATGCTCAGCGGACTGGAGTGTGTCAGTTGATGTTTCAGTGGGACAATTGATACAGATGAGATGTATTCTTTTTTTTGATTCTGTATGACTTTATTCCTCCATGGTGTAAACAGTTTATTCCACTTTAAACCAATTCTGCTCAGTCCACACATGCTCGTTGCTATGCGATGACATGAGACAACGGAACAGGCCCAGCACATTGTGTCCCCTGTACGATCGAAATGCTTTCTGATCCCCAGATGTTGATTTTATTTAATGAAAGTGCTTTGTGTAAACACAGAGTAGAATCATTGATGAGAAGAATCATTTTAATTACGAAATATTTAATTCTGATCTATATTTGTTTCTGCATAAATACATATCATCACTACAAAATGTAAATACAGTAATTTTATCAGTGTCCCCTGATTTCAAGTCAACCCTGTTACTCACTCACTTATATTGATATATATCAAATACAGGCAATATCCTTTCAAAGTGTAAGACATCTGATCTTGTGACCTTGAACATTTGGTAGTCAGGTACAAAGTAGCCTGAAAACATAAACCCTGTTACTGTTGTGCATGTTATTTTCCAATAGTAAAAGGTTTCAAATCCCATGGTAGGATCCCATCAGTTTTTAAAAGTTCATTCATATTATATATGAGTAGTAGTGTGATCTACACAACAGAAGTTCCTATATATATAACACAACTTCTGTTGTGTATATCACACTACTACTCATTCAAGGCATTGTTATAGGCCTACATGATTGATTCTATTTCTTTTTTTCAGGGCTGACGAATGAGGTGAATGAAGTAGATAATGTAGTATAAAATAAATCAAATAGATAACCTGAGATGGTCCCATGTGATATATATACAGTGCCCTCCATTATTATTGGCACCCCTGGTTAAGATGTGTTTTTTAGCTTCCAATTATTTAATTTTTTTTCTAAATAATATGGGACCTTAATGGAAAAAAAGAGAAAAATCCAACCTTCAATACAAGTGCATTTATTCAGTGGGGAAAAAAATCCCACATAAAGAAATAATTATTTGACATCAAATAATGTGTGTCACAATTATTAGCACCCCTGGTGTTAATATTTTGTACAACCCCCTTTTGCCAACAAAACAGCACCGAATCTTCTCCTATAATGTTTCACAAGATGGGAAAAGACAGAAAGAGCGATCTTCAGCCATTCCTCTTTGCAGAATCTCTCTAAATCATCCAGAGACCTGGGTCCTCTCCTCTGTACTCTCCTCTTCAGCTCACCCCACAGGTTCTCAATGGGGTTGAGGTCAGGGGACTGAGATGGCCATGGGAGGAGCTTGATTTTGTGTCTGGTGAACCATTTCTGTGTAGATTTGGCCATATGTTTAGGGTCATTGTCTTGCTGAAAGACCCAGTGACGACCCAGCTTCAGCTTTCGGGCAGAGGGCAACAGATTTTGATTTTAAATGTCCTGGTATTTCAAACTATTCATGATGCCATGCACCCTAACAAGGTTCCCAGGGCCTTTGGAAGCGAAACAGCCCCACAGCATCACTGACCCACCCCCATACTTCACAGTGGGTATGAGGTGCTTTTCAGCATGCGCATCTTTCGTGGTACGCCAGACCCACTTACAGTGTTTGTTGCCAAAAGCTCAATCTTGGTCTCATCTGACCAAAGCACACGGTCCCAATTGAAGCCCCAATACCGCTTGGCGAACTCCAGACGCTTGCATTTATGATTGTGAGTGAGGAAAGGTTTTCTCTGTGCATGCCTCCCAAACAGCTTGTTGGCGTGTAGACAGCGCCTTATGGTTGATTTGGAGACTTTGTGACCCCAGGATGCTACCATTTGTTGTAATTCTGTAACAGTGAGCTTTGGAGATCTTTTGATTTCTCTTACCATCCTCCTCACTGTGCGTGGTGGCAAAATAAACATGGGTCCTCGTCCAGGCTTGTTTACCACTGGTCCAGTTGTTTTGAACTTCTTAATTATTCCTCTCACAGTGGATATGGGCAGCTGCAGTTGAGTGGCAATCTTCTTGTAGCCTCTGCCTGACCTGTGAAGGTCGACGCACATCTGCCTCACTTGTATGCTGTGTTCATTTGTCTTTCCCATGTTTAAGAGTGGATAAGAGAAATGGCCTCGGTGTCATGTCATATTTATACCCCAGGGAAACAGGAAGTGATGAATTACTAATTAAATGTTCCTACATACTCTGGTAAACTTTGTAAACTACTGTAGAAATGACAGAAATGCTTCAATTATATTTATTTCCTGGGAATTGTTAAGGGTGCCAATAATTGTGGAACAGGTGATTTAATGAAAAATAATTATTTTTTTAGTCAGGGATTTTTTTATTTTCTTACAATTCATTTGAGTTGAAGGCTACATTTTCCTACAATTTTCAGTGTGACAGTATTCTTCTGCAATAAACACTGAATTTATTTTAAGGCTTTTAACACATCTCAACCAGGGGTGCCAATAATTATGGAGGGCACTGTAAGTGTATATGTGACTATAAGATCATGCTGTAGAAGTGAAAAGTGGTTTTAAATTTGTGTAATTCAATATGTATCTTTCAAACTAGTTATACACATTATATACATTTACGGCATTATTCCGATGATTGTGCATGATGTTATTTTTAATGAATATATTATAGGCCTACATTATTATTTATTAATAACGTTATCATGTACTGTATGTTCACCATTAAATGTGACATTACTGGCAAAGAAAAAAAAAAAAGAAAGATTATTGCATGATGTATGAATATCTGTTTTATTCATATGCTGTAGTTTTACCTACTCAAATCTGATATATTACCCCAGTGAAAAACATTTAAAAATATAATCTATAAAGAACAAAAATATTATATAAGGCAGCATTATATTCCTTTGTGACCCGCTTCCAAGATAATATTAGCATAGATGTGCATGAATACACAGATTTTCTTCAAAACGGTTTGTATATGTGTTGTAAATGTTAATGTTTCATTTCATTTATGTTGACAGCCAGCCTATACATGCCATTCATGACATGAATAGTAATGTCTGTGTGTGCAGTGTACACCATCCCTTGTGCGTGTGTTGAACTGACACTGTCCACTTTTCATCTGGAGTGTTTATCCAGGTAGCAGTACAGGTACATGGACACCACCATAGCAGCCACCTGGAAAACAGCAAGCAGCAAGCATGTACGCCTTTCAGTGAATGCCAGTACCATGACACTTTCTACAGTTTCTACATAACTGTAGCTTACTCCAGACTCCAGGTAAAAATCTGTTAGCAGATCCAAGGCAGTTTGTTGTTTTGGTTTTTTTCAGAACCATTCAGCCTGTTGTCTTTTGAACAAATCAGATAATGTTCAAAAAACCCATAAACACTTATGTGCTCCCATCACAGATTACCCCACATATGCAAAGCAGTGTTCCCTGAGCAATTTGAATGGGAAATGTGGATTGGAGGCGAAAAAAGAAAAAGAAAAAGGGAGTTAAAACAAAGGACTAAAATGAAGCAAGGGATGAAAGAACAGATGCGTTTTTTCTTTTGTTTTTACCTCTATACCACAAACACCCGCAGCAATTCCTCCAACGATGTTTGCATTCTTCGTAAGAATTGTCAGCAGTTGTTCAAAGCAGCCCTAGGAGGGAGACCACAAAAGCAATCACTTTACACCCCAAGATGCTGAGCATACAATACACGCACATGCGCGCACCTACATACATACATACATTCATACAAACATACATACAGTACATACAGTACTGCTGACTCTTGAAGTGTGAAACAGTTTTAAAGACAATCTTGAAAGCCTTTGATACAAGCCCAGCAGCACATGCCCATTTCACTTGATAGTTTTCATTCTCAGTGCTTGCACAAATCGATCTACATTTACCAGATGCCTTAATCTCTCACAAGCAACATTGCACTGTACACAGTACACACTGACACCAATAGGTTTTTTTTTTTTAGCCTGTCGTGTCATTTTGTCCACTCAGTGTGTAGTAGGCTATTCTGACAGATTCTTCATCATGGGAACCTAAAACCCCAATCCTGTTTGTTCACAGCATGTAATGCAAGTGGAGCACTCTGTCTGTCTGTCTGTCTCACCTGAATTTCACCGAGCTGGGCATAAGTAGGGCTGCATGTGCTCTGTTTTTTACAGCAAGTCGGCGGGTAGCTCTGAGAGTTCTGACTGAAGTAGTAGGAATCCGAGAAGTCGGTGTAGTTGGTGAACCCACAGCATTTCAGCTTTAAAAAAAAAAGTTAAAGATGAAGAGTTGTCATTAGTGGGACTCTTACTGGAAATTGACTTCACAATAACCTCTTTTTTGTACACATGGGTGGCAGTTATAGGGTAGGTTTTCATTTCTGAAGAAACATAAAATGTTTTATTATGTAATTGGGATACACTGTGAATTGATGATTACATGTTACTAGGGGAATGCAGCTGATGGCTTCACATTGTTTCACATTTGTCCAATGTGAGATGTAACGTACGTTGTAGGCTAAAATATGAAACCAAAACTGACGTATAGCAACTTAACAATATCGTTAAACATCCATTGGATTCCCCGGTAAAAAAAAGTCAATTTTTACAAAAGAAAAGTACAGTAGCTCTTATGTCCATTAACTGATGAACTAATTAACTAACGATTTTTAAGAGAGAAATGTTATTGTCCTTCACAGCATCTTCAAAATGGAGGCATCCCAAACCTTTTGTGTAGGTCTAGGCTTCAAATTGTGCCATGTTGTGATTTGTGTCAACCATTCCACTGATCCTGAGTGTAATTATTATCATATGGTATTGGCTCTGGCAATGACACCGGCTAAGGTACACATACGTTAATATTACACACAACATTAAATACAAGGTGTATGCAATACCAGTGTTTGACACCTACTTCAGTCATGGTAGTGTTCCAAATCTTCGTGACAACAGGATCTTTGCCATACTGCTCCTTCAGGGCTGTGGTGGCCCAAGCTTTGAGAATGCCCTCTGCCTTAGAGAAATAAACACAGAGATTCAGAGCACATGCAAGTAAATAAAACACAGAAAACATTATGGGTGTAAATAAAATCGAAATGTATCGATGCATCGAAGTATCTGCCGGCGATTTAATAGAATCGCATCGTATCGTATCGTGGGGCATTCTTAAGTATCGAAAAGAATCGAATCGCTGGCCCCTATGCAATGCCCTAGCTCCATAACACAATAGTAGTGGAAAAGCAATTGGAAAAAATCGAATCGAATCGCATCGTGGGGAATTCTTAAGTATCGAAAATAATCAAATCCCTGCTTTAAGAAATCGATACTGTATCGTATCGTCATGAAGTCTGTGATTTACACCCCTAGAAAGCATCGCATGCCTGTTTACGCTTGACTTACGCTCCATAAGCCTAGATGCGCTTCACCACGCGGAAGCCTTACTCTAGGGTCTTGGCTCTGCAGCTTTGTGGACACAGAGCATGATCATGACTCTTCAAGCATCAGTTATGGGACTGATTACATCCAAAACCAAACAAAGAACACGAGATGTGAAGGCTCCTCCAAAGCAATTACACTGAAGATGGAGGGATTGATCCTTTTGAAGTATGCCAAATTAACATTTATATGAATGCCTTTTTTGTACTTGATGTAATTATTTTGAAAATAGGTTTCATCCCAGATGTCAGTGATTGCAAATGGCCACAGGATGCATTCATGCAGCAACTACCCTTTGTTCATCCATGCCATGAAACC
The DNA here is from genome assembly GCF_034702125.1 of Engraulis encrasicolus. Classification (NCBI taxonomy): domain Eukaryota; kingdom Metazoa; phylum Chordata; class Actinopteri; order Clupeiformes; family Engraulidae; genus Engraulis; species Engraulis encrasicolus. The sequence goes on along the minus strand of NC_085862.1, from coordinate 11,273,160 downwards.
CTGCACTGGATGAGAAGGCTTTATACCTTCTCTCACCTCCGCCTTCCTATTCTCTCCCTTCTCCCTCTCTCCCTCCTGCAACACACACACACACACACACACACATACACCAGCCCCATCCCCACCACCACCCCCTACCCTCTAGCTTTCTCCAGTTTTCCAGTTTTTCCTTGTTAGGGTTTGATTAATAAAGCCACCAGTGCTTCCCATCAATGATGGTTTGTTTCAAGATTGGTGCGTGCGCGCGTGCGCATGTGTGTGTGCGTGTACATATGAGTGTCAAGTGTCTGTGAACACGTGTGTGTGTGTGTGTGTGTGTGTGTGTGTGTGTGTGTGTGTGTGTGTGTGTGTGTGTGTGTGTGTGTGTGTGTGTGTGTGTGTGTGTGTGTGTGTGTGTGTGTGTGTGTGTGTGTGTGTGTGTGTGTGTGTGTGTGAGAGTGTGTGCAAGTGGTGCCCAAGGGGCTGTAGAGACAAGTCACAATTAAAAGTGTCCCCCTCGAAGCCCAGAGAAGGGCGTGCAGATCAACTGGGCCATTACACTGCAGCTAATCCATCACTGTCTCACCGCATTCCCTCACAGCACTGACAGGACAAAGCAAGCGCGCCGCCAATAACGTTCCCCCTCCTCTGCTGATCCAGCAACCACAGGTTCCCTCCCTATACTCTTAATCAAATCCATTATAGCAGACCGTGGCTGCTTCTTTCACACTTATATTCAAGTAATAACTTTGACAATATCTACAGCTTCGACCAACCAAGCTGGCACAGAGTGAATGCAAATAACTATACCTCAGGAAGTTCTGACATCAAAATCCTTGACCTTTTCTGCTCATTGCCTATTCAGCATACCTCCTCGTACAGGTGATGTTTAGACTAAATATATATTCGATTTGAGATTACATCTGAAATGCAAAAATTCGGCCCTAAAGCGAGCTGCCTCTGCTGTGCATTCCACATCCAGGCCTCTCGACAGTAATCAAATATGGCAACCCCTAATGCATCGCTAAATTGGCTATATTGAAGGCTTGGCTATCTGCGGATATTGCATTTCCTGTGAGGTATAGGAAATTGCCACAGTGGTTTAGAGAGAAATAAAAGTATGGACCAGAGAGGGGGAGAAAAATTATGCATTTCGTATGGAATTAACTCAGTTTTCTTATCTAAGCACTGATGCATTCCACTAAATGTGGTGATGATTCAAATTCATTTTGTCATGTTATTGCTTTGCTTTGTGTTTCCCACTCTCTTATCAAAATGCCAGGTATAGCAAGATACTCAGGCTATCAAATTCATTATTAAAACTACCCTTTCTTTTGTCATGGTAATGAATCAACGAATAATAGAATGGGCTGCGCATGTTAACAAACAGCACATTAAATGGAAATGTGCATAGCTAATTTCCCCCAAGCTACAAACATGTCATCTATAATTCAAACATGTGACTTGCTGGTTACCCAACATCTCAGTGCTATCTCCCAAAGTATCCCTCAGCGTAACACCCCCCCACCCCACCCCCCACCCCACCCAACACACACACACGCGCGCACGCGCACGCACACGCACACACGCACACACACACACGCACACACACCATCCTCTCCACTCTATCTCTCTCTCTCTCTCACACACACACACACACACACACACACACACACACACACACACACACACACACACACACACACACACACACACACACACACACACACACACACACACACACACACACACACACACACACACACACACACACACACAGACTAGTGTGGTGGCTCAGGTGCTTGATGGGATGTCGTCGTCCCGCTGGGTACTGCTGTGCGAATGTCAACGGGTGAGCTGATTTATTCTCTTGCAGAATAGCCACAGGATCATTTCTTTTGCAGCGAGTACCCTCAAAGTATGGCAATGGCAATCACCTTGGGCCCAGACCACTGTTTGATGTGAGTCTGCCGAGAGTGTGGACAAGGCAGCAGCCACGGTGGATATTGGTACACAGACACAGACCTCTAAGGTACCTGAGAGCCTTCCTATTGTCAGGCTCACAACACAAAACAACAAGCGGTGAAATGTTGGTCTCAAAGGCATTGGCTTGTCACGGGTTGCTCGTCTCTTAAAAAGAAATTTCAATGGGGTTTTCTTGCATGATGTTCTATTGCTTTGCTTGGACTTTTTGTAGGCATATTCCTTAATTACAAAAACTGTGTGCGTATTTCTTTCTCCCATCTTTATCTATAACTCATCTCAAATTGTAGTAATTATTGTACATTGCTACTAAACGGGCTAGCCCCCATACATGTAAATCGCCTGCTTTGCATATAAAATGCCTGAACTTCAATATTCTGGCGTAATAAATTGCTAAAAGTGAGCGGCATCGCACACTGCCTGAGGCAATACGGGAGTCATTAAGGGGGGCAAACGTAGTGAGGCAGGCACAAACCCCTGTAATTTAATGAGTGATGGGAGAGTGATGGGAAATACCATGGAAATAAAACACAAAGGGACAGAGGAGGAGGAGGACAGTGGAGAAGAACTGGGGTGGGGGTGGAGGATGAGAGGGAATGAGAGGAGGAGGAGGACAGTGGAGAAGAACTGGGGTGGGGGTGGGGGATGAGAGGGAATGAGAGGAGGAGGACAGAGGAGAAGGACAGGGGGTGGGTGGGTAGGTGGTGGTGAGAGGGAATGAGAGGAGGAGGACAGTGGAGGAGAACTGGGGTGGAGGTGGGGGATGAGAGGGAATGAGAGGAGGAGGAGGACAGTGGAGAAGAACTGGGGTGGGGGTGGAGGTGGGGGATGAGAGGAGGAGGAGGATAGAGGAGAACAACGGGGGGGTGGGGGGGTAGGTGGTGGTGAGAGGAGGAGGCTTACAAATGATGAGGATGATTGGAAATTGCATGGAAATAAAACACAAAGGCACAGAGGAGTAGAGGGGATGAGGGGAAAGGAGAGAAACTTACAAATGATGAGTACGCCAAAGCCACCACCCCTGCTGCCACTTCTGCTATGAAAATGATGAGGATGACGGCGAAGAACTGTTTGGAGAAAGACAAAGAGGGCGATACATAGAAGGAAATCAGCATTGTCAGAGAACCAATCATAGTAAAATAAATGATAATGTCTTTTTCCAGATTTTGTTGTCCGCTTGTGTTGCTAGTTACAATATGAATAATACTGGAGAAAAACATAACAATGAAATTTAGCCATGTTATTTCGCACATGGGATTCGTGAGACAAAACTAACATCTAATCATAGCTTATAAAAAGGATGGTTGACAACATACCATTACATTCTGGGGAAAAAGTCAACGATGATAAATCACCCACTGACATTTAAATCCAATCCTAACTAATGAACTCCCTAAGTGGCATGACAGCGGGTGGTGAATGCATAAAATTCCACAAGACTTCCTTTGGCAGTTCCAGTAATATGATGCCCACAGGCCCTAAAGCAACAACAGATATGGTCCTCAGTATGTATGATGTGGACGAGGGCCAAAACTAATTCAAGGCAACTTTTGGGCAGTTGTTGCACTTCATAGATACATTTTTTTGGTGTGTGGGCTGTGTTTGGGGGTGCTAGGACTTATCTAAATGGCTTTTTATGTCCCCAACAGAGCACCAGGGAATATCCGAGACATGAACCAGTGCAAAAGTGTTTGCTTCTACTAATTTTGTAGATATTTAAGTGGCTGGGGTCAAAATGACCCCAAGGATCATGGATGTAACCTAAATCTGAGGATAACAGGAGAGGTTAATAGTCACATTAAACTTCCACACCACTCTCAAATAACTGAGGTATAACTGGTTAGGTTGTATTAATGTTACAGTCACACCACAGGACATTTGACATATAAACCTTTCCATAAATCTGAACAAAAATGTTTCTTCTCATCTAACCGCAGAGATACACCAGCGACGACGCGATTCAAGCGACAGAGTGTAGCAGCAAGCGATACGAGAGATTGAGGAGACTAATGCTGCATTCCCCAGAGGTAGGAGCTTCCTAGTAGGCAACAAGAAGGCAGCTACCTCCCACTTGAAAGCGTTCCAACCAGCAAGTCGAACAAACTACAAACATGGAGGGACAAGAACTACATATCCACTTCTCAAAGATGTCAGCAATGTAAACAACATCATGCGTTATTTTCATTTAGCCGCATTTCATCTTTGAAATACGCAATGTCAATATAACTACACCTTAGAAAAGTTAATAGGCTGTTTTGCAACTGTTAACCTGTCCGGATCAACTTTATTTGTCCATAGAATGGTGATGTGCAACATAAACTATTCCTAATACTGTGCGCTGCCATTGCTGTGATGACATCACGATAGTCAATGGGGCAAAGTCGGTTTGCTTCGCTTTTGCCCCAGCTCGCGACTTGAACATTCCACTTCAACAGGCGTTCCAATGCATTTCAGCAAGTAGGAGGTCAGAAAAATCCCATCTCCCAACCCTGGGGAACGCACCATAACGCCTAGTACCGACTGGGGAAATTGGCAGGCGGGATCCGCGACGCGCAATATCGCGCTGGGGGTGTGGTCACGGATACTCCCAGTAGATTCTCCCCGGGGCTAACTACGCTGCTCACCCGACTTTCGAGCCTCGCGGCGCGGCATGTGTCTCGCAGCTGACACCGGGTAGACTGAGCGAGATAACAAACGGCGAAAGGTCGTTTGCACACATTACTCACCCAATATCACAACACAGTGTGTACATGGCTTAAATTTGATTGTGTTTTGGTCCTAGATAACATTTAAGCCCCGTTATATCATTATAGAAGCACAGAAGTAGTCTAATATAGGCTTGTAGCTGCCTGGTTCTGGTAAAATGCTAACGTTAGCTTACCCGGTTAGCTCAAAACATCGAGTGATCAAATGGCAATGTGGGGTAACCTATTTGTGTTACATAAGTTCGTGGTGCATTTTTACATCAATCCGTGGTAGTCGTGACATTTATAAGCATTTAGGGTCTTTATATTAAGCAAAAACGTGATGTTGGAAATCACAGAAATCGCCGCCATGTTTTTCAATTTTTTTTGTAACTCCCGCCCTTGCTACCCATACGCCCATCTGATTGGTTATTGGACCATCAAATTTGCATGATATAGAGATCTCGTCTATATCAAACCGCGTCCCGCTGCGATATCGCTTCCCCTCCGCGCTGTCAAGCGCGATATCGCCCCCATTCAAAGTCAATGAGAGCGGAGCGGAATTACTCTGTGTGGGTACGGGCAGACTAATATGAAATATGATGCACCACATCTTCTTTCATTTACATTTGTTTTCAAGAGGAAAAATAGGTAGGTTTGTAGGTTTTTTTAACTAATGTTACGTAAAAACAGGGCGTCATGTCAACCACCCATAAACAGTTCATAAAACTAATGGGCAAAACGTAGGCCTACAATATGAATGAGGGGGCTAATCTCACCAAATGGCAGCCTGCCAATTTGGTTCACTCAGCTCGAATCAACTTATCATATTGAACACTCTACAGGTGGATGAAATCGGATACTCAGTGACATCACAGGTGTTAGGGGGAGAACTTGGCTGGGTTCCTTTTTTACGTATTTTTTTAATCGTATTTTGGACACAAACATATTGCAAACAAACTGAAAACTGCAAAAAAGGTAACACTTTACTTAAAGCCTATGTCTATAGCGCATTACAATCGTATTTATAACAAATTATAATGCATATTATAATTACTTACAACGTATTATGACTACACTCATAATGCTTCATGATGCTTTATGTTAACAGTAATGAATAACTATGAATCTAGCTTATAATGCTTTATAAATCCAAGGGTGTCATGTGTGCTCATGACTGGCTATAAACAACTGGCTGCCTAATGGGGCTTATAGTACATTATGAGTACCTGTAACCCTTTATGGCATGCACAGATCTGGATGATAAACTGTCATAAGGGCTCATAAGATGCTATAATGTTCCATGTGAGATCATAAGTTGTCAATGTGTGCTCTAAGTAAAGTGAAGTTCATATGGATGCATCTATAATGCACTGTATAATGCACATCTATAATGCATCATAATGTACTGTAAGCCCCATCAGGCAGCCTGTAGTTTATATCCAGTCACGAGCACTCATGACACCCATGGATTTATAAAGCATTATAAGCTAGATTCATGGTTATTCATTACTGTTGACATAAAACATCATGAAACGTCATGGGTGTAGTCGTGATGCATTGTAAGTAGGCCTACTGTAATTATAATGTGCATTACAATTTGTTATAAATGCGCTCATAATGCGCTATAGATACGGGCTTCATAGAAAGTGTTACCAAACCCTGCATTATGCAATATTCTCAAAATACTGCCATTCAGAAAAAGAGGCCACTGTAGTATTATTTCCTAGAGGTGCACCGAAATGAAAATTTGTGGCCGAAACCGAAAACGAATCACTTGGCCGAATACCGAAACAGAAACCGAATATCACAATTCAGTTCAAAGTTATCAAAAGTGGGTTTATTCACTTTTTTAAAAATATTGCTTAAATCTACGGCTTACAATAAATGTTTAGACATGTTTTTGAAATAAATAAATGTGTATTGAAAGTCTTCAAATGTTAAAGTAGAACTGAAATTAGTGTAATCCATACCCATTTTCAATTCATTTCCTATTTGGCCTCCGATTCGGCTTTCGGTGGAATTGGCTTTTGGTCGAAAACTGAAAGTGTCTTTTATCGCGTTTTCGTCCGAATATTTTCTGCGGCCGAATTTTTGGTGCACCTCTATTATTTCCCCAAGTGTTCTTCCTAAAGGGACTTCACTTACCAGCAGTAGGAGGCACCTGCTCTCCTTCTGAGCGCCGTAGCAGCCCATGAACCCCAGCAGCACCAGCACGGCCCCGATGGCGATGCAGAAGAAGCCCACGTTAACAAACTGCATGGCGTTGGTGGAGAAGGGGCCCAGCACCTTCAGGAAGGAGCTGCCATCCACACTCACCCAGATCCCCACGGCCAGGAGGGTGACTCCCGCCAGCTACAGTGGACATGACCAAAAAGGATTCAAGGTTAGCACGTTTTTTTGGTAACACTTCATTTTAGGGATACATCTATTAGCACTAATACATACAATGTGCATGTATAAGTAACTTGTAAGGCATGTACAAAGCAAAATCAAACATTTGTTAGGCATGTGTTCGCAAATGTCTTCTTCATGCACAATAAGGGATTCATTACCAATTTAACCTTAGTAAGGACCTAGTAGGCCTTAGCGTTTGCTTAGTACATGCCTTACAAGTTACTTATGCAGGCATTAACATCGTATGTATTAGTACTAATAGATGTATCCCTAAAATAAAGTGTTATCGTTTTTTTTTAGTTAAATGGCTGTTTAGAATGCTGAGATATGGGGGTGTTGAGCTCAGTGGGCTAAGGCACCCCATAAAGCTGGGGACCCAGGTTCGATTCTTCATTTCCCCATCCTTTCCTGTCTCTTTCTCTCCCACTCATTTCCTGTCATTGTCCTATAACCCATTGTCAAAAAGCCTAAATAAATATTTAAAAATGTTAGCAGGTGTTGTTACATGGCTGTTTAGAATACTGATGGATGAACACGTTGATTTTGAGGTGGATCATTTTACTGTTTTTATAGTACTTTGCACTGATTGCTTTGTGTTTGGTACTTATTCATCAGCCAGCTGAAGAATTGTTCAGGTTCTTGATAACACGTTGTGTATACATGGGTTCTAAATGTTTGTTTTCCCCTGGCTGCGCGAACCTAGTTGCGCATAACTCAACCTCTGATTGTTGGAAACCGCTGTCGGTCAAAAAAAAAATAGCACACGTGGTTGGCTGCCAGTGTCTTGCCCCTCCTCACAACATCGTGTTTACAAACATTGTGAACCCATTTATTCTGTAGACATTTAGTTGAGCTTCAACAACAGAGGTAGTCCCAAAAGTTCCACTGTGAAGATGGCATGCAATGACCACCAGTGAAGCATTATTGTAAACCAGTGTTTCCCAACCAGGGGTACGTGTACCACTAGGGGTACGTGAGCACACTGCAGGGGGTACTTGGAAAATTGTAATAATTAAAATTATATGGAGTATAGTCACATTAGGATAGACAAACAGATATAGGGCATGGGTGAGGGGGTACTCATCAAATGACAAAATGGCTCAGGGGGGTACACAAAACAAAAAAGTTTGGGATTGTTGTAAAAGATTGTTGTGAACTGTAAAGGAGTAACACATTGTGATAGGAATGGTATGGCAATAAAGTACCGCATACACAGTACACATACTGTGTATTGCTCATTAGTCCGGGAAGAACAGCAATGACAAAACCACCTTCATATCCTTAAACTGGGTCATGGTGATCATGTTGGGAGGACCTGACCATTATGCTATGGCTCCAGTGACGTTTCTCTCTCGGGCAATAAGGGGATTCTCTTCCCAGTAGTGCTTTTGTGCCTTGCTTAAACAATGGCATCGGCGCATTGGTGCCTGGGGCCCTGCACTTGATATCACCAAGCCAAGAGTTTGACCTCATTTTTACTTACCTTCTATATTCCCCTGCTGCCCATTGTCCCTGGGCCTGCACTAGGCATTGGGGATCACACCAGGGGAGAAACCTCACTAATGATCAGCCTGTTAGTCAGGTCAGGACTGGTGCCTTCACCCATTTTCACACTTTCCAGTTTCCATACAAAAAGTTATTAAGCCTATATAGTGCGTGTTATGGCAAATACCGCCATTGTGTACCACCTCTCCCTCTGCCGTTTGCCATTGTGCTGTGTAGCCACCGTCAGCAGGGACAAGGTGCAATCAGGGTTGCCAGATGAGGCTGATGATTTCCAGCCCCTAAAAAAAATACTCAAAACCCACCTGAAAGCACAAAATCCCGCCCAATTCTATTGATTTCTATGGCAAAAAATGGGCGGGTTTTTCTGCTGAATGCCATTTTTCCCCGCACACGGCCATCCTAAGCAGCCCAATTGGGCGGGAAACAGCCCAATCTGGCAACACTGGGTGCAAGAGCAATCTTACCCGCCTTCTCTATTCCCACTCGTAATAAACAGCAGACTCACTCACTTGGAGCCCTTCAGTATAATTACTCTGGTGTCCAACACCTCATTAACACTCTCACTTAGCTGAGCCATTTACACCCCTCATAATTTATAGCGGAGTGAGTGAAGTGTAATACTAGTCATTATGCGGTAGATGTTATATATGACTTCATGAAATACTTCCAACTAACCACTGCACAGCACCTGGAGCCAAGCCTTTTCAAGAGGCGCTGGCCATTTGTGACATTTAATTTAAGGGAATGTCAGATTGTTGGGGGCTGTATTTTTTTTTTCATCACATAAAAGGGTAATGGTAGCCCATAATGAAACTCTATGATTGGCTTCCCACAAAACCCATTCTACAGATTTTTATCTGAAAGAAAATGGTAACAACTATGGCCAGCTCACTTGCTAATTTATTTCTGCATCACCATACTAGAGTTGCCTTTCAGAAGACAAGACAACCCAGGCTTACATTACTGACCAGAGTAATATTTCTTGTAGTACACACCATTATCATAATACACTCAGTATAAATTAGGCTCAATAAAATCTGACAATGGCAAAAAGTGCTTTTAGTGGCGAGCACATTACATGAAGAACGATGTCAACTATATGTCATGTCATAACATCATAGACAAAGACTGCTGTGGCTGCGTGTGCCCTTTTCCTGACAACTTCCCCATCATCCTCCCACACACGTGTCAGAGTTGTGACACATGGGTTGCCGTGGCGGTTGGCTTCTGCACCTCAAAGTGCTGCGGGTGCCAGAAAGAAGGCGGGTTAATGAGGAGGCAGGCAGGAAGACAGGCAGGCAGGAAGACAGGCTGGAAGACAGGCAGGCAGGCAGGCAGGAAGACAGGCAGGCGGGCAGACAGGCAGGAAGACAGGCAGGAAGACAGGCAGGCGGGCAGACAGGCAGGAAGACAGGCAGGAAGACAGGCAGGCGGGCAGACAGGCAGGAAGACAGGCAGGAAGACAGGCAGGCGGGCAGACAGGCAGGAAGACAGGTAGGCGGGCAGACAGGCAGGAAGACAGGCAGGAAGACAGGCAGGCGGGCAGACAGGCAGGAAGACAGGCAGGAAGACAGGCAGGCGGGCAGGCAGGCAGGAAGACAGGCAGGCGGGCAGGCAGGCCGGCGGGCAGACAGGCAGGCGGGCGGGCAGGGAGACAGGCAGGCAGGCAGGCAGGAAGACAGGCAGGCGGGCGGGCAGACAGGCTGGCAGGCAGGCAGGAAGACAGGCAGGCGGGCGGGCAGGGAGACAGGCGGGCGGGCAGGGAGACAGGCAGGCAGGCAGGAAGACAGGCAGGCGGGCAGGCGGGCAGGCGCGTATGAGCACTTCTACAGTACGCTTCCATGTGTCTCCCCTCGTCTCTGTCTGGCACCGCTGTCTCTGAAAGCTGATATTTTCCATCACATCCAATATACAGTAGTCTGTCAGTGACACTATGCGTCTGTCTGTCTGTCACTCTGTCTGTCTGTCTGTCTTTGTTTTCACATGAAAGACAGAGTGCTTGTCTTCCCCCTGCAACATCGGCCCTGATGCATTCCACATGACAATAATGTCTATCTCTTCCCGAGCATTGACGCTCGTTTTCCCTCGGCTGGCTGTAGGAACACACTCTTCCTGGCATCCCTCATCTCCCATTCCCTTGGAGCCACTACCATTTCACCCCCTAAAATCTACACCGTGCCTCCCTTCTCCTCCCCAGCTGACCTCCTCCCCTTCTCCTCCCCAGCTGACCTCCTCCCCTTCTGCTGCTCCATACCTCATAGTCGCATACAGCCATTGGTGCCGCTAGGGGGGGGGGAAGTGGTACAGATTCTAATGGCCCAAGCACTGATAGGAGCACAAGCACTGAGAGGGGCCCTTAAGGGGGCCCAATATTCGAATCTTTCATGGGGACCAACATTTCTGGCAGCGCCCCTGCATACAGCCATCGCTTGGCAAATACAATACGACAAACATATTACCCCTACCCACCCCCTCACTCCTTGTCAACCTGCATTTCTTCCCAACATCCTATAATCACTCCTGGCATTCTCTTTTCTTTCCCTTTTTTTGGCGGGTAATCCTTTGATGAAATGCCATGTGCCTTGGACAACGTGTCAGAGAGGAACACAGACACATAGCCTACACCTGGCAAAGATTACATGTAAATCAGGTTACAATTGCTGTGGGGGAGCCAGCAGGGTCTAGGAAATGAAACCAGCTCAGAGCAGAGGAGGAGAGGAAGAGGAAGAGGGAGATGGAGATGGGAGTCCATTAAATGAATGGAAAGGAACAAATTGTTGGGAAGAAAGGAACGGAGAACGAAACATGGAGGGCAAGAAGAAACGCTACCTGTGCTGTCCCTGAAGGCAGAGCTCCACTTAGAGACAAAAGGGAAATAGAACACCTGTGTAGTGCACAGATCCCTGCTGCTACCATGCACACAAGGAGAAGAGGAAACACAACAAGTTCAGGAATCCAAGTCCTATTAGAATATGTTTTACTGCCACAGGGGTTGTTTTGGGGGATGGCGTGCCGTGAGGTGACGTAAAAATGTTATGTGGTAGGCCTATTTCAAATTGTATTCTTTGTGTTATCCCCCAGAGGAGATTCAGAGGAGGAAAGAACAACAACAGATACACTTCCATTTACCATTCAACTGTCAGATGCCAGAGGATGGAAACAGATGACAGCAGGCAACCCCTCCCAAGAAGAGGGGAGCTGTTCAACTTTATGAGGTGGGTCTGTGGCTTACATAATCACTCTTTTCCTCTTCCTCGTCTCTACATTGCCCACTACCTCTTCCTTTTTAGACGTCTTCCTGGTCTGACTTCTGTCTGCTTCTCCATCTCACGTTATGTTTTAAATGCTGGATTATTATTCCAGACATTTTGGAGTTAGCAATGCACATTCATGTAAAATGTAATCTGCTCTTGACCACCACGCTTTTATCAAACCGTTTATTTTCTTTGCACCGTTTCCGCCCATTCCTCCTCCCATACATCAAGAACTGTTTCTTTGTACACATATCTGTTACGGTCACAGAACAGTTACTGTAAAACCCACCAGGTATTCAAACAGTTAACCCATTGACGCCTAAGGCACCTGCAAAAAAGGGTGCTGAATGGCTGAGCCCTTTTTAAGAAAAGCTGCCCTCAGCCTATAAAAACCTAAATATCTCAGCTTCTGAAGCACATTAGAATATGCACTATGTTGCATTTAAATGCTAAGACCCTCATCTTTAATTAGAATGTGTTCATTTATCTCAAACAAACAGAGATTTTTAATAAAGTTGTCTCAAATCTCATGAGCCTGAATGTTGCGTAATGCAGCTCCAGGCACCAAGGCCAATGTCGCCCAACGCAACATCAGGCATCAATGGGTTAAACAACCACACTGCAGGAATAACAGCACCATATTTGAAATACAGAACAAAAAAGTCTGTGAAAACATCGAAACCAGTCGACTCCTGGTACTATTAGGTGCCACTGCACAAAATGAGCGTGGGGGGGAAATGTGCTTACTGATGACAAAGTTTCCCATGCGTTTCCCTCGTGTCATTAGGTGTGATGATTAGCCCGAGAGCGAAGGTGGTGTAATTGAAAGATCTCAAGTTAATGGGACGAAAAAGAGCTGTGTGAGAGAGCAGGCGCACACACGCAAATGGTGTCATTTAAACACTGGTGTTCAGTGGTTGGAAGTATTTCAGTAACCCCTCACATATCTGTTTGCATTTCCTGATTGCAGGGAGTGTACATAATTTGTTGTGCTTTCAGGCTCACAAATCCCTGCCCCGCACACACAAACAATCTACCCAGCTACACACACACACACACACACACACACACACACACACACACACACACACACACACACACACACACACACACACACACACACACACACTCACACTCACACTCACACTCACACACACACCGATTTCACCTTGACAATTGCCATAAACATTTTAAGCTATAAATGAACAAAGGCAATCTTTATCAAGAGAATGGCTCTCTCCCACTCCGTATACATACACAGACGTAAGCAGTAAATTGTTGTAATGGGTTACTCACAAAGATAAGCATGTTGAACAAAATCATCATTACTTTGACGAATGTGAAGCATCCCATGTTGAATCTGCAATAAAACACAAACCGCATGAATATCTTATGAGGCCTCACTTGGGGCAAATTGTGTGTTGGCTAATGTTGGTAGCCCTCGTATAGCCGCAGCAACACCACATTCTATTAAAACCTCTTAGAGCCTCTATTGAATGTTCTTGCCGATTAAACAGAAAATTGAATTTTTGGATTGTTCTTTGGAATCTGATTGTAACATTGCAGGGACTGACATGACAGACGTTTCAGCTGCACAGAGCCTTCTTCAGTGTCACCGTCTCTGTCATGTCAATCCCTGCAATGTTAAAATAAAAAGAAAACAACAAAGACAGAAGAAAAATTGAGTGCGATCAATTTCCTACTACTAGATTACTTCAGAGACGCACCAACAAGATGGAAGAGCGCGGTGTGTGGAAAAGAATCTGATTGTAACAAAAACAAAAATGTGTGTGTGTCTGTGTGTGTCTCTCTCTCTGTGTGTAGTGCAGGTTAAACACTCACCAGTCTCATTCAGCGGAACTACTTGTGATTAAAAAGGCAATGGATTGCAGTGTGTTATATGTCTGTCTTTCTAAATGTGCATAACCATGTGCCGATGAGTGGCTGTGACTCTGTTTGTCTGTGTGTATGTGTGCATGTGTATGAGGAGGAGGCAAAAAAACGTTACAATAGTGGAGGGGTGTGGTCGCTACAGGTGCAATGTACCTGGCCAGTAGAGGGACAGGAGAGAGGGAGGGACACAGGGGAGTGGTGGGCGGAACTCCAGTGGGACGGGAGGGGTGTGCGAAGGGAGCATGCTCAAAGACAGGCTTGGATGATACTAAAAATGGACCTAGGCATTTTTGACTGCCCCCCCCCCCCCTCTATAATTACATTACATCATACTTTGCTGATGCTTTATCCAAAGCGACTTATACGTATCTAGGTGTAGTTACAGTCCCTGAGGCAATTGGGGGGTAAGGGGGGGGGGCAGATGCCTTACTCAAGGGCACTTCAGCCATGGAAGGTGTTAGTGGTCGTAAGGTGGAGGTATGGGTGGGATTCAAACCTGTAACCCTCAGATCTTATGACCACCTCCCCAGCTACTCGGCCACTGCTGCCCCCTATATTGACAGGTCGCTGAAAAAAATACACATTACATTACATTTCATTTAGCTGACGCTTTTATTCAGAGCGACTTACATTGAGTATGTTTCATTGTATTGGTTACAGTCCCTGGAGCAATGTGGGGTTAGGTGCCTTGCTTAAGGCACTTCAGCCATGTATGGAGGCGTAGGGATGTCAGGTGGGATTTGAACCTACAACCCCCAGATTGAAAGACCAACTAACCACTAGGCCACGGCTGCCACAAATCCCAAGAGCACCGAGGACTGTGGGCCTGCTGGGAATGTATGCCAGATTGCCAGTCCAGCCAATGCTCAGAGGGATGCTCGTGTTGCACTTCATCAGTTCCTGTGTTCTACCCAGGGCAAGTATAGCCAGGACAGGTATAGCCTGGTCCTGACCATCCCATAATACTACCATTTCATTTCGTATTTATGGTCTGCCATTTGTTTGCTCTGAAGCGATTGCAGGAAGCAGGAAGTTGTCATTCAGTTATGGTTTGAAATTATTGGACACCTCTCACCCAATCGCCGGCAGTTACTCAACAACAACATAGCGCAGACCAATGGCTCTGGCGCAGATGTGTACGTCATTGTCACGAGCATCCTCCCCCTTTGGCCCCCACGTTGCTTATTGGCTGTTTTCTGGGGGGGGGGGGCGTTGCGATCAAAATCCTGCGTGCTCCAGGCACTCCACAAAGAAGCACGGCCAGACTACCGTAGTGGAGCCAATCCTTTGGCGGAAGTACGTAGGATGGCTCGCGAGGCTAGGACAGGTAATCATAAGCATTTTCCAGATGGGACGGCAATCCTCAAGGGCCAATGCTGTTGTTTTAGTTGATGCTTTTTGTTTTTTTAGCCTTAGAGACGGGCCCACCTTTTTGAACGGACAGCCCTTTGGTCTATTTTGCCCTAATATCTTAGAAAAGGTAGTAGAAATAATGTTGTAGAGAAGCAGATGATAAGTAAGAGGTCTATGTTAAAAATACCTGGGCTGTATTTTTCTCCCAGTCCAGCCCTGGTTTTACCCCTGACCAGCACCATGAGGCACCTACGCACCCAGAAGATCGGGCCAATGTGGTCCAGATGAGACAGAAATTGACCAGTAAATGAAGCATGTCCAGGTGCTGTAACAAACACCCATGCTTGGCTTCACACACAGTGTTCCAGTCCAGAGTTGTGGAGACTGAAGCAGTTAGTGTGAGCAGCCTATTGTTCCTTTGTGTGACTTGCTGCCTTTCTGCCTCCGACCACTAGAGGCCAGTGTGACACAGCATTGATGCCTGGTGCTCTCCACGCGAGTGTTTATGAAATTTCCTTTGTGTTGTCTCAGGCTGAGGTAGATGATTGATGGCCTCACTCGCCGAAAAAGTGTCTTTCTTTGTCCACTTTGGTGAATGAGAAATGTGCAACAGCAAACAAAAGGAGCTAATCAAATAAAAGAAAGCTGCAGTGATTCAGTAGAGAGACCCTCCGGCCATTTAAAGCCAGCAGGGGAAAAAAAAACCCTCCTCCCGATAAGTATGAGAAAATACTTCACAACAAAAAGATGTAAAGAATCAGTGTATAAAAATAGTGCCTTTCCATTCCAGGAATTAAAATGTGAAGAAATGGCCCCATCCGTATTTAAAATGATATTCATGATCTAAGCATTAGTAGCCCATCTCAGGGACCAGTGAGCGTGAAACAGACCACTGAGACATCCAGGCTCCATCGGCCCCATTGTTCTTTGGAGGTAAGCAGTCCTATACCCCGCTCCTTCTCCCCCTTCCCATGCAACTTCTTTATTTTCATCTATTGCCTTTTCCTTCCAATCTTGAACAGATGTACAACAGTCTTTTCTTTCTGTCTTTCTTTCTTTCTTTCTGTCTTTCTGTCTTTCTTTCTTTCTTTCTTTCTTTCTTTCTTTCTTTCTTTCTTTCTTTCTTTCTTTCTTTCTTTCTTTCTTTCTTTCTTTCTTTCTTTCTTTCTTTCTTCCTTTCTTTCTTTCTCTCTCTCTTTCTCTCTCTCTTTCTTTCTTTCTTTCTTTCTTTCTTTCTTTCTTTCTTTCTTTCTTTCTTTCTTTCTTTCTTTCTTTCTTTCTTTCTTTCTTTCTTTCTCTCTTTCTTTCTTTCTTATTCATCACATTGAGATTCCCTGCACATTTCCTATTGGGCACACCGGTGGGCAGTGAAATCCTATGAAGGGAGTGATAGATGGCTGGATGCCACTCTGCCGGAGTTAAACACATATCTGATCCTCGCTCCTCGCTGTAATATCACGTTAATGGCCCTATTGTGAATTATGACAATCTCACCAGTACCGTCATTAACCCCAAAGTCCTTAATCTCACTGGGAAGAGCACCTGTCAAGCATCGTTAGCTATTAAACCAGTTAATAATCTCTGTGCATACTCTGCCAGTTGACGAGAAAGGAAATTATTAGGTGGCTGCTTTTTTTTATTTATCTTCATCACCCCCCTCCGAGGGCTGCAGTGAGGGCCGGGTCACCACAAAAGATGTTAGCCAAGTCAGTAAAACATGGATAGGTTGTGTGTGTGTGTGTGTGTGTGTGTGTGTGTGTGTGTGTGTGTGTGTGTGTGTGTGTGTGTGTGTGTGTGTGTGTGTGTGTGTGTGTGTGTGTGTGTGTGTGTGTGCACGCACGCTTGTGAAGGCGTCGTAATGAGGTTGGTTGGATTGAGTATTATCCCCCCCCCCCACACACACACACACACTCACACTCCCTTACTCGACCTAACTGCCCCACAGCCCTTCTTCTACCCCACCACCCCCGGCCCCAGGGCAGCAGAGCCACTCAGGTGCTGTATACATCTAGCAGCAGCGTGCGCCAGAGGAGACCAAGCCATTAAGGAGCTCCCAGAGATGGAGTCACTATTTACGGGCTACCGGGGAGATGCGACCCCTGAACCCACAAAACAAGTATCGGCAGCGTAATGGAGGGGAGTCCGCTGAGAGGGAGCAGCGGGGAGAACAAAGAATATACGAGTGAGCATGTTTACTCACTCCACTCCGTCTTTTACTGTGGCTCCTCTGCCGCTCCTGCAGGAGAATAAAGACCAGAGATGAACAGAGGTGTAACGCTATACGTCTTTGCAGATGGACGTTAAAAAAGAGATAACACACAATGTTTTATGTGTTAAATGTTTCACTTTCATCGTCTTTAGCTTACAAAGAAAAACCCATTACAGTTATAATTAGCATACAGTATATAATTATAAAAGTATAATACATCCCTGTCATTATTTTATCACCATGGTCAAAGATATGCCCAATTCCTTATCAAGAATACCTGGAATGGAATGTGGCAGGGTAGGGGTGGGCGATATGACGATATTATATCGTGAATCGCGATATTGAGTAAAATATCGTCTCGAATCTGCCAAAGTGGAGAAATCGTATAGATCGTCTTGCAGTGAGGATGTTTATTATCAGTATCAGAGTGACGTTTTCTCACTTGTGTTGTTGTCTTCACTTTATTCTTTACATTATTGTATTCCAATTGTACACTTTATGAGAGTATCATCAGTGTGTTAACATTTTATTGACTGCAAATTACAAATTGCAAGTATATGAAAGTTATTTTTTGTTGTTTTTATTTTTTGGATGGAAGATTGTGATAAAATATCGAAATCGTGATTTCATGTTAAAAAATCGTGATACAACATTTTTGCCATATCGCCCACCCCTATGGCAGGGTAATGACTTCAATGCTTCAAGCATCGTTATAAGCCAATTTGTTCCACACGTTCCTCTTGTGTTCCTTATGCAGTTGGTAACAATGGCAGCAGGCAGCAGCAGCAGCAGCAGCAGCAATATCCATGCAGGCGCCGCTCACTGTGGAGCCTCCCAAAGTACTGTAGCCTACTCTCCTGTGACCTCTGCTGTCTCCCCACTGTCTTCATTTATCACGCCTGGCCATAAGCAAATGCATATTAATTTCAGCCAATGCATTGTTTCGCGTGCAGGCGGGTGAGCGGGAGCCTCTGTACATAAATCAGTGTGGTCGGGTGTCTAATTGACTGCTGTTTATGGGGGGTAGGGGGGGTGCTCAGTGAGGTGCTTTTTTTCCCCTCAGCACGCTCGCCTTGCACATCCGACGCTCTGGCTGGACCTCCTTTGTTCTATGACTGATAACACTGCGTTCATTAGAGCAGTGTTTCTCAACCTTTTTTAAGGCGAGGTACCCTTTCAATTCATGAAAAATCTCAAGGCACCCCAAACCAACAAGCCGTAACATGGCATCGCATCCGATACCACACAAGCTTAGAAAAGTAACACGTTTGGAAACGTCACACGACCTACGTTTGAAGTTGCTGCTGACCATGGGGCGACCTATATTTTCTTTCATGTGCATAAATGGCAGATGAAAGATTCCACTGACAAGCATTAACTTATCAATTCAGACAAATATATATTATATTACATTATTTTATTTATCAGCCACGTTTCCGCGGCACCCCTGAAGGGGGCCCGCGGCACCCCAGGGTGCCCCGGCACCCCTGTTGAGAAACACTGCATTAGAGACTGTCAGACATATAAGGCATGCTGCATTATTTTGTGGATATCCCATATAGAAAGAGGTGTGTGTGTGTGTGTGTGTGTGTGTGTGTGTGTGTGTGTGTGTGTGTGTGTGTGTGCGTGTGCGTGTGCGTGTGTGTGTGTGCGCGTGTGCGTGTGTGCCTGTGTGCATGCATGTGTGTGTGTGAGAGAGTCCACAAAAAAGATTGCAAATTAGCTTACGTAGCTTGGAGTTATTTTTCTGCTCAAGTTTTTCCACATCTCTTTTTATATTGTATATGGCTACCACAAGTACTATGCAAAATGAAGGTGGCAAAATCCATCTGCAGAAAAGTATTTCTTTGAATAGCAACAATGTGTGTGCCACGGTCCCCAAAAGAATATCCAATTTCTGCATCGGTGTTGGTGTACACGTAAATATGTGTGAGGATGTTTTGCAGTCCATGAGAATTGCAAATTGCAAACAATTTGTGGAACATTGTTGCTTTTATTTGTTTGAGTCTTGTGGTGCACAGACATACTCACCATAGGATAACATATTGCCTGGTTAACACAACACAATCTCACAAGTGAGAGTCTGGAGGCTACCTGCGCAATTTCTCGTAGGAAAGGGGTGGTTTACGATTGCCCGTGGCCGGTTACTGTACTGGGCGTTAGCCTACTAATGTGACATTTGGCATATACGTAGCCCATAGGAGCCCTATCTCACGCCTTTCGTTAATTGTCGTGGTGCATTGACGTTATTGCCTGTTTTTCGTGGTAGGGCAACGAAACGCTGCCTATTGACTTGAATTGCCCCACTGCTGCTATGGTTATCCAAGCGTCTGCAGGGCCGGGGAGGGGGTGCTGACAGAACACTGCTGATACACTCGGGACTCACTAATTCGACGCCCTTTCGGTACTTACGCCTTATGTCCCCTAAACCTAAACCTAAACCTAAACCTAAACCTAACCCTAACCTTAACCCTACTTAACCCTAAACCTAACCCTAACCCTAACCTTAACCCTAACCTTAACCCTAACCTTGACCCTAAACCTAACCCTAAATTGCTTGTTTGAAATGTTTGATTACCATGTGACGGTAGGCTACCGAAAGGGCATCAAACTAGTGGGTCGCTAGGCAACAGTCGGGCAATTCAAGTGAATAGGCAGCGTTTCGTTGCCCTACCACGAAAAACGGGCAATAACGTGAATGCACCACGAAAATTAATCTTTTTTTTCGTGAATACTTCACAAAATGAGTGAGATACGGTTGCCCATAGCCAATCGTGTCAGTTGTATCTATTCAAACAAGCTGCAGTCATCGTCTTTCCACCCCTCCCCGCTCTCTGATTCGAGCCCAATATCTGGTACCTTCGCTGAGGGATAGAATCCATGCTGTCTCTCAGATCAGAACGGCTGTGCAAAGTAGCATGGGATTTCCCAGGGTAGGAGGACACCAGTAGCCATGTTAGATTACTAAGTGCTCACTGACTCCTTTATCTACCACGTTTTAATGTGCAATGTTTTGTCCCAAATTATGTCCAGTTTGCCTGAAGAAAACATTTGCCAGAAGAAAATGTTTTACTTTAAAAACACATGGGAACATAAATCAATCAACAGGGACTTTTGATCTTTGAGTTATGCGTGCGTGCGTGCGTGCCTGCGTGCGTGCGTGCGTGCGTGCGTGTGTATGTGTGTGTGTGTTTGTTCTAACAGGTCATCGGTACAGTATTGACGGTAACACTTTATTTTAGGGATACATCTATTAGCACTAATACATACAATGTTAATGCCTGCATAAGTAACTTGTAAGGTATGTACCAAGCAAACATTAAGGCCTACTAGGTCCTTACTAAGGTTAAATTGGTAATAAATCCCTTATTGTGCATGAACAAAACATTTGCGAATACATGCCTAACAAATGTTTGATTTTGCTTTGTACATGCCTTGCAAGTTACTTATACAGGCACATTGTATGTATTAGTGCTAATAGATGTATCCCTAAAATAAAGTGTTACCGTCGACAAATTGGGTAAAAGGAAGTAAGTTCATGACTGATTCTATTCCCCCAACCAGTAAGGAGTCCATTTTCAGTCCATTTTAACACTGGAAGACCAGTATCCCTGGCATCGAACATGTGCTTGCATGACAATCAGAAATGTAATAGGGCTGCCATCTGTTGACTGCACCTGGTAGGGTAGATGCCTGACCGTGTTGCCAGATGTGTGTGATCATTTCCAGCCCAAACGGTGCTCAAAAAGCGCCTGGAGGTGTTCAATTTTGCCCTAATTCAACCAAATTGTATTGATTTCTATTTTCTACAGAAAAACCCGTCCAATGGCCGTTTTTGACCATTTTTACACACAAACGGCTATCCCAAGCAGCCCAATTGAACAGGTAACCACCCAACCTGGCAACACTGAAGCCTGGGGACGGGAGGAGGGACAGACAGATAGATCAAGAGATTCAATATTCAAGAATGTATTGTCATTGTCAAAAAGGCAACGAAATTGTGTTTGGGGTACAATACTTAGTTACAGCAGGTTTTCAAGTAAAGTGCAATAAGAGGTAAAAGTGACACCAGTGCTTGATTTTTTTTTTTTTTTTAAACTCTTGATTTCTGTGGTGGGTCTATGAGACACTGGGGGATGCTGGGAAATAGTTTCCAGGTCTGAGCGATAAGGGCCGTCTGCATGAAAGGCGAGTGGAGAGTGGAGCCCTGCTGCTGCAGAGGCGGTGCTGAGTGCCGCCCGCCCGCTCGCTCGCCCGCCCGCCGCTGTGCCTTGGTGGGATTGAGGGACGATACGGAGCCCCTCATGCAGTAAATGGATTGGGGCAGCGGGAGATGAAAATCACATACGTGCACACACGCACACACACACACAAAGCACACACGCACAAAGCACACACGCACATAAACGCACATATAAACACACACACACACACACACACACACACACACACACACACACACACACACACACACACACACACACACACACACACACACACACACACACACACACACACACAAAGCGCGCGCACACACACACACACACACACACACACATAAAGCGCGCGCGCACACACACACACACACACATACATAAAGCACACACACAGACATATAACAAAACTACACATAAAATCATGCTGACATGAAGACATTATGCATAGCTGCAGACCTACCGTATATGCTCACAAAAACATGCTCACACACACACACACACACACACACACACACACACACACACACACACACACACACACACACACACACACACACACACACACACACACACACACACACACACACACACACACAAAAGTTAGCAAAGGGGGGGAGCCTCCCCTCGTCATTGTCGGCCTCCCCTTCCACCTGAGGAAATGTTAAGTGCAGAGTGGGAGCCATGTGCACTGGAGCGTGTGGCCCGGGCGTCTGGCTGGCCTGCAGCCTCCATATTTCATGCAGATGTGGGCAGGTGGAATATGTTGAGGCGGAAGCTGTCCTGTACGCACGCCGCCCGCCGTGGACAATGGGCCACCTCCTTCTCCTTTCAGCTCCTCTTCTGCTCCCCATTCTTTCCCTTTTAGTCTACCCAGCCCCCCCCCCCCCCCCCCGCCCCTCCTCTTACCAACCCCCACCCTCTCCGTCTTTACCTCAAACTGATCACTGCACCCCCTGACACACCACACCACAGCACCCCCTCCCTCCCTCCCTCCCCCTCCCACCTCACTTTGTCATGCATGCAAAGAGTCTCATTTAGGCATCATGAGCAATGGCTGAAGTGTAAGCCGGGAAAAGGTTAATGTGTTGGATGATTGTAAATTGTTTGGCCATTCCGGGGGAATTCGAAAGGAAAGGGATAAGTCAAGCGTAAAATGCGATTGCCGTCGGATTCCCCACAGATTCTGTGACTGGCCTTGCGGGGTGATTTTCTTAACCCCCCTATTGCTCCGACTCAGAGGAAGAATGGCTGAGGTGGAAAGGCCTTCAAAACACAATCCACATGACCGGGCCACTTAGAGAGATGTCCTCAGCAGACGCCATGCTTCAAAACCCCAAGGCAGACTTTTTGTCCATCCAAGAATACATGTACTGTATGTAAATGGATTATGTAATTTAATATCAAAAGCACACCACAAGGCACGCATGCACACACACAGGCACACACACACACACACACACACACACACACACACACACACACACACACACACACACACACACACACACACACACACACACACACACACACACACACACACACACACACACACACACACACACACACACACACACACACACACACACACTTCATTCATGATGTTTTGAATGTTTATCAAACACATGTACATTTATTCCATTTCCATTTACTGTGTTTAGGTTGGTGGCAAGCGGGCTTTTGCATGCTTTGTTCTCACTATCTGCCATCAAAGCCCCATGATCCTCAGTGCCAATGGCAAACAGATGTTAACACATTTTTCTATGCTTATACCATATACCACATACCGTGTTCAAGTGGTATATACTGTATATTGTATGGATACACAATGAATGCACAAAAATATGCGTTTTCTGCCAAATCACTGATAATTTTAATATTAACTAAAAAAAACCCCAAAATTTGCAGATATGGTGCTCAGTGTTTTTACTATATTTTTACGTGTTTTAATAATCAGATACACTTGGAAACAATCACATACTATATCTAAAGAAATACAGGCCTTGGCTATGGTCATGATTTGTTTTGATCAAATGGGAACATATACATTTGCTGCCAGATGTTGACATTTTTTTAAAGTTTCAAATAAACATTCTCCCAAAAGGAAACTGAGAGTGAAGGGACTAGAAAGCCCCTGGTTGTCTCTAGTGCTTAATTAGTTCACTATCTGAAATTTGGATTAATCATGTATGCATATATTTTCGTTTACGGCTGGAGAGCGTACTTCCCGTGATCGTGCGGTTCTTGCAGGAGAGCGGCTGTTCACGCAGTGGACAAATTATGGTGGGGTCCGCCAGCGTGGACCACTGCGCTCGAGTAGCTGAGACAGTTGGACTACGCAGCGTATGGGGCAAGATCGCTGCCCGTGGTGCTGAAGCACTAGCCTGGTTCACACCAGACGGTGTGTGTGTAGCTTTGGCGCCCCCTGGCGGAGCAGAGCTACACACACTACCGTCTGGTACACAGCCATAGAGCACGCTCCGTCTCCAACCAGAAAATAGGCTGAGAATGTATTGCTTCTGCACGGCCTCTTCACCAACAAATTCCTTCAAAAACTGTCCTGTTAATCTTTAAAGAGTCAATATAGTCTCTAATCTGTCTTGTGACTCCTCAATGTGAGTTACCGTTTATATTTAAGAAATAAATGCTCCGTCTATTTTCTGGTTGGAGACGGAGCGTGCTCTATGGCTGTGTACCAGACGGTAGTGTGTGTAGCTCTGCTCCGCCAGGGGGCGCCAAAGCTACACACACACCGTCTGGTGTGAACCAGGCTACTGAAGCACTGCCGCGGCTGAGAAATGTCTACATGGTGGACATTCTCGAGCTCGGGAGTATGGGGTGCCACTGAGAGCTCAGGCAATATCTGCGCCCCCAGATATGTGCGAGGTCTGAGCATACACCCCCCGGCCGATGATGGTCAGAGAGCAATGGGGTAAGGTAAAACCCCTGATGAATCGACCTAACAGCGACAGAAGGGAGGTGAACGGGGAGGTGGTGGGTGCGAGTGAGAAAGCAAATTTCTAACTGGAGACAGGTGAGCAGAAAATAAATGTGTGGATAATTAAGGGCCGTTCCGAATTCAGGTGCTGTTTCCACGTAGTTTTTAAATGTGGATTTTTCCCCCTCCTGTTCAGGTGGAAACGCAAGATGGGGATAAAAATAAAATCTCTATTGTAACAGGTGCGTTTTAGGTCCCTAAATGGGATTTTTTTCAAAGCTGGATTTTTGATATGTGGATTTTAAAACTCTGGTTACATGGAAACGGAAGGCCAAAACCAATGCGTTTTCAGAAATATCCTGCTACGTGGAAACAGCACCTCAGTGCGCTGAAATTACACAGAATGATGGCTGAGCGGAGAATGAGATTCAGATGGGTGAATTGGCGTGCTTATCTTTTCGCCCTGAATTCCAATGAATTACGGTTGAGGAGAATGCAGTAGGTGGTAACTAGGGCATGTCAAATTTCGTTACGCTTCTCCCAAACTTGTGTTTTTAACAAAACGTACATATGTCATTCATCAGCGGAATGAGACATGGGCCAAAGCTCCCTGTAATGCCTGCCGTGTCATATTTGATACACAACATTCTGTGACCTCTGCCACACCCAAAAAATTAACAATTATCTGAAACACCTGTTGTATGCAAGTAAACACTTGTCTGCTGCCCCTAGTGGAGGTTTTAGGGCTAAATACAGCTATCTAATAATTCAAGAACCATCTGTCTGTGTTTCCTCCTGTTTGTATGTATTTCTTTGTTCCACACACAACTCCTGATCTCAATTTTTGGAGACTGACTCTCTAGTGGTACAGCGGTGTATGGTGCAAATTGTCGTGCCATTAGAACATTAAAGGAACAGTCCACCCTTTTTTGATTTTAACATATTTGCAGTACTTACCAGCATTATTCATGAATGTGCATATAATTTTTGTCCATGTGTTTCCATTTTAGTTTAACAGTATAGCCAAATTAAGCGTAGCAATGCAAGTCTATGGGGGCAAACAAAACATCATCAAATGTACTTATAAAGTACTTTACAATTAATGTAAAATTCACCAGAGTGCAAAACAGCTATTTAATCCTGTCCTGTGATCATTTGTGGCTTGACGCTAATGCCTCCATTCACTTCCAGTGATTATGCTACGCTATGCTAATATTTCTGATCCAATAAATCTAAGTCTAAATTCAATAAGTACTGAAAAAACTGAGAAGAAAATGATATGCACACTCATGAATAATGCTGGGAAATACTGCAAACATGTGAAAATCAAAAAAGGGTGGACTGTTCCTTTAAGTACAGGTAGATAGATATTAGAAGTCATTTAGGCTATATGGACATTTCGGCCTCTTGTTTACTCGTCGACTGAGTTTTACAATGTTCATTTCAACATTATATACACGTTTAGATAAAAACGAAAGTTCGGAAGAAGAACGCCTAACTATCCTCCTGATTCTCATTTTCCGCTCAGCAACCACCATTGGTTGGATTCGTAAGTGCAATGACTGCTGGCACGCCCTTCAATTATCTACATCGCATTTAATCCTCGCTCACCCGCTCCAAAGCAGAAACTCGCTTTCTTGCTCACACCCACCATCCGCCCCGATCACCCCCTATCTACATCATCTTGATCATTTCCTCCGCTCGCTCTCCCAATAACCGACCTGGGGTTGACATATTGTCCGAGCTCTCAGTTGGAGCCCTGTACTCCCGAGTCCAAGAATCGTTTAGCCAACATCGACCTCGGCAGTAAATTCAGCACCATGGCCAGCGACCTTGCCCAATACGCTATTTCGCTTTTAAGCTATGATCCTCGAGTGCAGTTGGTCCAGCGACCCCGTAAAGCACTGCTATGATTGGTCCGCCGCGCAGACATTAGTTCTCCTGCGAGAACCTCACGATCACGAGAAGCCCGCTCTCCAGCGAGAACGAAGATGTATGCATACATTGGCTATTGAATTCTAATTTCAGATAACGGACTAATGAAATCTCAGTTAGAGGGCTAAAACGTACCTGTCACAATGGATTTTTTTATTTTTATCCACGTTGTGTTCATACGTAGGCCTAAACGCATAAAAAATATCTGTATTTAAAGATATCTGCATACGTGTAACCAGCACCTTCTCAGCATAGCAAGGGAATCATAATGTCTGTCTGTGTCTCCTCCTGTTCGTCTGTTCCATGCACAACTCCACCAAATGATCTCAAATCACTGAATGACACAAAATCACAGCTCTTTCACATATCATACCACATGTGCCTCGCCTATCATGTCGCCTCAGCTACAATAAACAATGATGTCAAATTGTCGGTGCATTTTCTTAATACGCAAAGCTTGATACACTTTGAATCCATTAGTTTCAGTCAAACAATTGCAGTCAAACGCTCAGCTCCATCATGGCAACGTGACAACATGGCTGCTTGCATGGACTCGGTCATCAACAATGATTCTGTAATTCAACTGTTTTCGAATCTGTGAGTAATTAAAGTAGCAACTCATTAAAAATGTCAGACAAGTGTTTCCCCAATGCATGTGCATGGATATTTTGTTAAATCAACGCCTTCGCAGACCTGCGCAGATGGCGTAGCTCCAGATAAATGTTCGTGGAGCAAGGCAGATCCCGTCCACCAGTCAAGTTAACAAACAGTAGGCTACACTGAAAAAATTTTGTGCATATATTTATACTATTTATATTTCAAATCTTTTTTATTGTGAAAAACATTTCAAAAAATATTACGCAGTTAGGCCCCTATATATATATTTATACTATTTAGATTGCTATTCTTGATAAAAATAAGTAATTTCCAATAATAGTAGTTCACCAAAGTTATACTCTGGTGGTTTTGGATTAACACTGAGAGCTGTACTAACTCCATAGGTATAGTATGTTGTCTGCTGGGTGATGGGTGATGGGGGGTGGGTGTCATGTCCACAGTGGAGATGTGCTGTATGTGTGCCTCAGGCGGCAGGGCAGGGCCAATCATACTCTCTCCTCTCTGACATGGTCAAAGTAGTTACAAGCCCATGGGCACGGCACGGCAGAAAGGGAAGTCCCCAAGGAGCCATTTCTATCTTACAACATATCACTGGTATGGCGACTATATGGGAGACGGAGAGGAGAGATGTGTGATTTCAGCATATCTACTGTATAGTGTAGATGTCCACACACACACACACACACACTCACACACTCGCACTCACACACGGTTCTATACAGTTCAGGAGAATGTGTACAGTATATACCTCAGCATGAAACACGTACCGAGGTATATGCTGTCTGAAATACACTGGCATGCACCTCCTCCACCTTGTGACTCGCTCTGCAGACCCTGCTAGGAAATTTTCCTCCTTTGATAAGCCGCCAGGGACAAAGCCAAAACAAACAAAGGAGCCACGGAGGTTTTAACAGGCTCCACGGATGGACGAAGGCACGCACGCACGCACGCACGCACGCACGCACGCACGCACGCACGCACGCACGCACGCACGCACGCACGCACGCACGCACGCACGCACGCACGCACACACACACACACACACACACACACACACACACACACACACACACAGCAGGGAACCATCAGCAGCAGAGGCAGCAGCAGCCATGGCCAAGTGTCACCTCAAATTAAAATTTAATCTCAAACAGCAGTGAGAGTATATATCTGTAAAAGTGCAGATTTATAATTTATTGGACACAGCGAGCTAGTTGAGCCCCGTTAATCATATGTCATATATACACATCCGTCATATATGAGACCATATATTTGAAATATGGGCTCCATAAAATGTTAAGAGATCTATGGACTTGGTTGCACGATGGTGGGGGTTGGTGTATGTCGCGTGTGCGCTGTGTTCATGTGTGTGCATGCGCATGTGTGTGTGTGTGTGTGTGTGTGTGTGTGTGTGTGTGCATGCGCATGTGTGTGTGTGTGTGTGTGTGTCTAGAGATGCAAGGGGCTGCTCCTCTTGATCCCCAGGAGCGTGCCTGCTGCTCAACATCTCTTTGTTTCCAGCTGTGAAGGCCGCTGGGGCCATTTTTCCCAGGTGCTGTCCTTGTGTCTTTGTCTGCTTTTTGCCCTCTCCATGATAACCTTGCCCCCTCCCCCATCCCCCTCTTCGCCTGCGCAGGTTGGTTTCCGTTGACTCAACAGATGGACCCCTGGCTCATTAACTTTAATATGTCCAACATCAATTAGGGAGGAGTTAATTGGGATGCTCCGAGAGGCGCTTGCTGACGAGTGAGCATGATGCATATGAGAGCCCTCCCCTTCACCAATGGCACTCGTCAGGAAGAGCGGAGCCAGAGGCCATGCAGCCAGTCAGGGATGCAACCACACAGTAACATGAGAGTAAAATTTCACACTGATCACTTATGACACTTTTTGTTTTGCTGAAAACGCCCCAAATACATCTCATACTGTATTTCCTCAAAAGGAACACAAAAGGAAAAGGCTTTAATTTATTGAAAAATGTTTTAGACCAGGCTACTAAAAGAGGCAGGTAGGGCTGGACTGGTAATCTGGCATGCAGGGAGTTTTCCCAGTGTGCGGGCAGTCATCAAGAGACAATTTTTTTTCCCTCTAATATTTTTTTTCTTTGAAAGCCTGGATGTAACTTGAAATGGGAGTGCAACAGAATTAGCACTACTGTAGCACAATGGACATATTGGAAAATGACGCCACACAACCAGAGTCAGCAGGTGCTAAACCAGTTATGTGGATATCACGCAACATCAGAATTAAGGTCCCAATTTAAGAAAACAGCGTTTGCCTTTAATATAGTCAGTGGACTAAGCCAAGGAAATCAGCAAACATAAATCGACCGATTTGGTTTGCTGTGACAACCTTTTTGAACACTGAATTTCACCCCGCTTCTCTCATTTGGTTTCCCTGATGTTAGCCACAGAGGCGGGATGGATTTAGAACTCTGGGATGCTTGTGGACAGGCTGGTTACTGGTGGTAGTGATGGATGGTAGTGGATGCTAGTGTGGGGGTGGTGGTTTGGTGGTGGCACTGAGGAAGGAGATGGTGGTTACACATGTAAGGGTTAACAATATTGGTGGAGATGGTAAACATAGGTTAGAATTAAAAGACTGTCTGGGGCCCTTAGGCTTTGGGGCCCCGGAGGGCAAATTTCGCAACAAATTTACATAGAGAGTGTCATAATTATGAGCTAGGAATTATGGATAACTTGTCTTAAAAAAGAAGACAATCCGCACACTTCAGGTCTATTTTTGTGCAAAGAAGCTTTACTAGACTCAAAAATAGACCTGAAGTGTGCGGATTGTCTTCTTTTTATACATAATTTTTTACTGAATCCTGCACCTTCTAAACAACTTAGGATAACTTGTCTTCCAACTGTAGCCTACTCAATACGACACATACATTTTTCAATATTGCATCCTGCACACTTCCATAATTTTTCACTTTTGGCTAATCAGGGACCCCTGGCATGTGGGGGTCCCTAGGCTGCAGCAGCCATATCTAGCCTGAGCATTAATGCTGCCCTGCACATGCCAGGACCTGCACCGCTCATCAATGAGGCATTGCTGCCGTGGTTACCTCTGGTATGGATTTTTTGAAAAAAAGGTGTGCACACTCTTTTGGATTTTTTCTTCTTTAAGTTATTTTTTCTTCTTTTTATTCATTCATTCATTGGCAATGACGTTTCGACCTCTCGGTCTTCCTCAGATTCACCTGAGTGAAAAAAAATACATAATCTTTTTGTTCAGCACCAGGGATTGTGCACAAGTAACTCTCTACAAGCACATACCTCTGGTACGGAATCATCATCTCCTGAGCATCCTCTTCATCCTCCTTGTCTCCCTAAGACACCGTTTTCATCTCTCTCTCTAGCCACACCAACCCCCACTCACAAACCCTGAAAAAACACCCATCTACTCACACACACTTCCTCTTGCTCTCTCCGCTTTCAACTTGTGCTACCTGGTGTTGTTTTTGTTGTGTTGAGATGAAATGAGGTTAGGTGCACACACACTCACAGTGCTCACTGGAGGGCTTCGCTTTGGGAGTATGTGTGTGTTTTTTCCCCTGAAATCTCTCTCTCTCTCTCTCTCTCTCTGTTGCATGTCCTTCTTGTTCTCTTTGTTTACTGCCAGAGGGATATGTGTGTATATAATATGATGGCAATTAAAACAGCAGACAGAATGGCGTAGTATACTGTAGATGAATGGCCGGTAACACTTCACAATACCCTTCCGCAAAAATGGTTAACTAATGCAGGGTTTCCCAAACTGGGGTGCGTGGACCCCTGGGGGTGCGCAACCTGCCACAAGGGGGTGCGTGAGCTGAATAGAGCAATGGCTGACATGTCTGTTTTTTATAAAGAGTCAATGAACATTACATAGTTTTAATTGTGTGGTGATTTGTATGCTGGAAGGATCCATCTGAAGAGTAATTTATAACTCCTAGACTTGCAAGTTCCATTGTAATGATGGTAGAAAAAATGTCAGATTTATTGGAAATGAGGATTGCCCAAAATGTGCGGCTAATGCAACATTTGCTTAGGGGGTGCACGAACCACATTGAAATGTCAAAGGGGGTGCGCAGAGATCAAAATCACGATCACAATTATTAATCGCGCTTATCCAGCAGAGCTTATACATAGGCCTAATAACACAACATAATAACACCTTACCATTAGTCAATATTAGTTAGGCCTAACCATTTTGCGGAAGGTTATTGTGAAGTGTTACCTTTCTGTGGGTAGCAGTGGTTTTGACACAAACAGCACAATACTACAGAATACAATTCAGAAACATAAATCTACTGTGAAAGTACATTAGCTAATATCTTACACTGTGTGTTGTCATTATGATAATAACAAACGGAACATCTGGCAGACTGGGGAAGATAATGTCTCAAGGGTGTTATTTTGCACGATTATGTGAGTCAAGAGAGCATACCAAACATGCTGATATAAAATGCAGATGATGGATACATGATTAGTTTTCTATCAAACTAATGAACAGATTTCTCCAAATAGTATAAAAACCTATTTATACCCAATCTTTTGGGAATATACTTTTTTTTAACATTACAACATTAGAAAACAACTATAATTCTTATGACAACACAAACCATCTGAGAGTAAACTTGGCTAATTGACAAAGCAATAAATATAGGTTGAAGACCTACATAACATTTGTTTAGTTCCATGATGTTGATCGCAAATGAAAGTGAATATGTTTCACTTCTTAAAGAGACACTGTGCAGGAAATGGTCAAAAAAGGTACTGCAACTATGCTGCTCATTGAAACTGGGTTGGCTATCGCCAAATTTGATATTTACATGAACGTTTTCGGAGTAATAAACAAATATTTTCTAGTATGGTCCAAGTAAAGTCATTTTTGCAGCTAAAAATGGCAATTTTTGGAAATTCAAAATGGCGGACCATGGAGAAGATCCCCCTTTTCATGTGTAACAAGGCCGACAGGCGGACAACAGATGCGTCCCTCTATGCCAGTTCCAACCTTTCCCCCCCCCAAAACGCCCCGCTGGCCTCCTCCTAACCTGTCAACGCCCACCCCCCTCTGAGGATGTGCTTTTTGTTTATTGGTCATAGCCTATTGCCCATGGAAACTCCAAATAATGTGGCAGGCAGCGAAATGACGAGACAAAGCTTTATATTTTGCAGTTCAGACTATAATAAGGCCATCATGCTTGGATTTGGAAAAGAAGCATCTAATTTCAAATTTCACATAGATCAAGTGGCTACATTACAAATTACCAGATATTATTAGTACTAGGTTATTTATCAACCTTTAGTAGGCTATCATGCCATTTCAGCGTCATGTGCATGTGGGAAAGAAACTAAACATCGCCAAATAGCCTAATAAATAAATAAAACCGTTTGGGTGAATCATGCGCTATGGGTTCACCCTTTGGATGCATTGTGCGCTTAATTTTCAATGCCAGCTTTTTACCGTCAAGGCACAAAGCAGTGAGCTTCAGTGGCAGAGTTTACCAAATTCTTACGACTGCAAACCAATGACGAAGCAAAAGACGCGTTCTGTCCCGTGCTCTCTCTGAGCGCAAGGGAAAGCACCTGTGGGGCCCATCTGTCTACTAGTTCGAGAACACTGACTACTCACTGAAACGTAGTGGCAGAATGTTCGCAAACTCACGTTTAGAGGAAAAGCTGTTAGTAACGCTGCTGGTCGCCTGTCAACTTGGTTCCATAATATCGCGCTGGGGGTGTGGTCACGCATACTCCCGTTAGATTCTCCCCGGGGCTAACTACGCTGCTCAGCCGACTTTCGAGCCTCGCGGCGCGGCCTGTCTCGCAGCTGACACCGGGTAGACCAAGAGAGATAACAAACGGCGAACGGTCGTTTGCACACATTACTCACCCAATATCACAACACAGTGTGTACATGGCTTAAATGCGATTGTGTTTTGGTCCTAGATAACATTTAAGCCCCGTTATATCCTTATAGAAGTATAGAAGTAGTCTAATATAAGCTTGTAGCTGCCTGGTTCTGGTAAAATGCTAACATTAGCTTACCCGGTTAGCTCAAAACATCGAGTGATCAAATGGCAATGTGGGGTAACCTAATTGTGTTAGCCTACATACGTTCGTGGTGCATTTTTACATCAATCCGTGGTAGTCTTGACATTTATAAGCATTTAGGGTCTTTATATTAAGCAAAAACGTGATGTTGGAAATCACAGAAATCGCCGCCATGTTTTTCAAAAAATTTTGTAACTCCCGTCCGCCTTGTGGTGGACACGGGAAGGAACAATTGAAGGAATGCGTTTCAGACAGCGTTTCAGACAAGGAATGCGTTTCAGACAAGGAATGCGTTTCAGACAGACGGACGGACGGACAGACCCTCTTACGGTGCCCATCCACTAGTCAGTTTGACGCAAGCCGTACCAACGCATTCAATTCATTTTCAATGAAATGCGGCATATCGTCGTTACCGGACTCGCAATGCATGTTGGGATTCCGGCACGGCGAGCGTGGCTCCGGTGGCACGTCAAAAAGTTGAGCTCTCCTGAAAGTTATGCAAATTAGCAGCGGCTGACGGACTGCGTTACCCAATGACTGTTGATTACATGAAGATGTCCCATGATACCTGTGGTCATCACGAAGGTGCATTTCCTACGGTAAAAGTAGATTTTTGACATCTGTCGAACTTTTGGATGTACAAAATATAGACTACAAGCATGTATGTTGCATGTGCTTATGATGCCTGGGTTCAAATGATTATGTTCGATTTCGACCATAAGCATAACAACACGAGGCCAAGCTGTGTGTGAAAAAAACACATGTGCCGAGTTCGGTAAGAGCATTTTGAACTGTAATTTAGGGGCAGTTGGTTTGCTATATGGATAAAAACGGCTAGAAATGTAGATTGATATACTTCCTGTATATAACTCCCGGGCCACGCGAGCTGTAGTAGCAGTGCGTCGACACTGGGACATCCAGTACGTCGAGCTGTGATAATGTAACGCTATAATGGATTTCCAGCCTTATAGAGATGCTGGGACGCATCTAAAAAGTGAAATTTTTCCAGTCATAATGAATGCTTAGAATTTGATGGTGGTGGTAAGTATTCGTGAAAAAGGTAACATTAGTGAATGGGCAGCATGAAATCTGGAAATAAACAACTAAAAATCTCACACAGTGTCCCTTTAAGTTCTTTAGTTTTACATTTAGTTGTTTTATGAGAAGTTGTATTGGAATGGATGAATTATATGGACTCTCTGCTATTGTTAGACATTGCTACTGTACCACGTCTATGGCCCACAAACTGAGATTAGCTACATTGTATCAGATCGGATTCTCTTTCTGTAAGGCCCATTGCTAATTCACTTCCTTGACACCCACCACAAGGAGCAGCAGCAATCTGCCAAAGACCATTAGCCCAGCAACTTCATCAGCAAACAACAAAACACTGACAAGTGTGTGCATTGCAAGTGGATAAACTCACAGGAATGTCCCGCCAGTATCATCAATTGACTCAAGCAAGCTGTTTACCATTATGTGCATGTAAGTCGTGCGTGCGTGCGTGCGTGCGTGCGTGTGTGCGTGCATGCATGTGTGTGTAAGGGAGAGAGAGAGAGAGAGAGAGAGAGGCATGTGTGTGTGAGTGTGAGTGTGCTGTATGTCTGTGTGCATCTGCTTGTCTTTGTGTGCATGGGTGTATGTGTGAATACATTATTCTCCCACTGCATGTAAATACCTGTGCGATGTGTGAAACAACATGAGCCAGCTCTCATTTATCAAGCGCGGATGTACAGCGCGGAGCTGTGAAGGGGGGGATGGCGGTGGCAGTGGCGGTTGGGGGGGTGGTCTGGTGTATCTGCTTCCCATTTCAGAGGCTTCTCTCTTGGAGTGGACCCATCTCTGTTGCTGCCACTGCCAGCCACCAGTCTCAAAGTCTGTTCCCATAAGTCCCATCACTCGGCGGCCATCTTGGCTACGCCTCAAACTGACTATTTGAGATTAGTCAGTGATGGGGTATATAAGAATGAATGGGGGGAATAATGTTGTGTGACAGTGGGACAACACAGCGATACACAACTCATATGGTTGGAATCACAATGAAAAACTGGGTTTAATGGCAGTCTTAGAATGACCGAAACATGAAAGTAACACTTTAAAACAGCGTTTTTCTTTATGCTATTTTTGATCTGCGCATGCGCCACATTCCACGACAACGTTCTGTTTTGCGGCAGGTGGGAGCATGTTGCGTGGACTTCACCTCTTCCGGCCGGCTGTCAAACGGGCATCCATTCTCCGGTCATCGTACAGAAAAGACACTGGATTTATTTTCTGATAGCCAAAGCAGTAAGCACAATGGTCGTCCCTGCTCATCAGTAATAAAAAAACAAATAGGCTATTGAATAAATTCATGATTGGTGTTTTAAACTGTGATGCTGTTGTTGCCTAAACTGATAATGACCAACGCACCTGCATTTTGGATGGGCGCAGAAAGGTGATTAGCCTAATGGTCGAGTTGCTCTCTCTGCCCAATTCACAATGAAGTTTCCACGGACGGCAAACAAACCACATGGCCGCCAGCAAACAAACCGATTAGGTACGAGCAGTCGTAAAGGTTTACGTTTGCACTTGCGTCGAGACGATTGGATAAGTGACAGCGCAGCTCAGCAAGCAATTGGCTCTCGTTACCGGACAGGTGGGAGTGACGCAGGCAAACGCCATGTTCGCGTAGCCAAATGCTCTCGTTCATTCATATGGATGGTTTCATGAGTGATTCGTCTCGTATAAGACCGTCTCTGCCAGTCTGATTAAAAGCCACCTGTCACCTTGTCAGCGTTGAGCAAGAGGAGGGGCAGGAAGGAGGAGAGGAGGGGCAGGAAGGAGGAGAGGAAGGCAGCAGGGGGAATATGCCACTACAGCAGAGAGAGTAGAGAGAGAGAGGTTCCATTGGCCCATTGTTTCCGGGTTCTATTATTGGGGGGGAATTCCCCCTTTAGGCAGACCTAGGCAGACCTGAGGACTGTTCTATTCAATGCTAGGAGCATTATGACACGCCCCTTTAGGCAGACCGGAACCTGGTCATGTTAGGTGCCCATAGCAAGCTATTATGTTGGCATATCTCTATACTTAAAGAATCTCTGACTACAGTATCTTGATGATCCCAGCTCCAGGAAGCACATTGCACTTGGCGGCTTAAAAGGACACTGTGCAGGAAATGGTCAAAAAAGGTACTGCAACTATGCTGCTCATTGAAACTGTGTTGCCTATTGCAAAATTTGATCTTTTCATGAAAGTTTACTAAGAAATAAATTAATATTTTCCAGTATGGCCCAAGTACAGTCATTTTTGCAGCTAAAAATGGCTATTTCTGGAAATTAAAAATGGCGGACCATGGAGAAGATCCCCCTTTTCATGTATGAAAAGTGCAATTTTTCCAGTCATAATGAATATTTAGAATTTGATGGTAGTGGTAAGTATTCATGAAAAAGGTAACATTAGTGAATGGGTAGCATGAATTCTGGAAATAAACAACTAAAAATCTCACACAGTGTCCCTTTAACAATGACCCTTGCACCAGACAATGGTATTTGCATTTCCTTTGCCTTTGTGACAGACAGACAAACATGTGTTGCAACTACAACATTCAAAGACTGACGAAAATATGCTGTCTGCCATCCTCAACACCATCCACCTTATTACCCTGCCCATTTCAATGTGTTTTTGTGCTCTCACTCACAGAACTTCCGGTTTGCTAGTTCTGATTAGGCTGCCCATAGCCATTCTAAATTATTAGACTGCTTAGCAAAGTAGTAATGGCATCATCCCTGTAACTGCACGTCATAAAAGGGATAGGTAGACATTGGATGGGCGGTTGGACAAGAGGCTGTCTTTTTTCAGCCTTTATATTGGTTAAAAAGGCTTGCCAAGGTTGTAACTCCATTAACAATAGGGTAGAATGCCCTAAAGTGGGACGATGCCTAATGTGGGACACCTTAAGGTTTAAGGGGTGTAGCTCTGCCCCAAGTGGGTAAATGTTTACAAAACTATAACCAAATAAAAGCCCTATCATCCTGTTATCATAATATCATGATTTAGTAAATGTATAGTAATACTCCAGGGAGGGGTTACAATGAAGAAGAAAGACCCTGTGTGAAGTCTATCAAATGACAAATTACATAGCATTTGGCCAAATTTGTCTCTAGGGTATAAATCAATTCCAATCAAAACAACATTGTCACATTTTTTGATAAATATGTTGGGTAGGTATATGTTCATCAGAAAATAATGTGTGGTGTATATAAAATAATGTAATATTTCATTTTTTTTTTGTGATCAATTTTTTATTTATTCAACAACATCAAAATAGTGGAACAACACATGTACAACAACATAATCAACACAAAGCCCTCAGCCCACCCACCCAACCAGACCCCCCCCCCCCACACACACACACACACACACACACACAACACATAGAGAAAACCAAAGAAACAACATGTAACATCAAGACAAGGACACAGACAATCACAAAGACACATACATACACCTACACACCAAGGGGGAAATTACACACTGGGTTACCCCAACAGCTCTCTAAGAGATGATGCAGCTGACTGCCACGAGGATAATGTTCTCTCTGAGGCGGCATGAATCCGGGCAGTGGATAACTCCATATAGACCACATCTAAAAAGGAAAGAACCCACTGCCTGGTGGTAAGTTTGTGGGGTGGTTTCCACCTTGTGGCTTACTAGCTTTTTGGCAGCCGTCAAACCAGCCAGAACGATTCGGTTTAGTCAGAGCAGGTATGTTTAACTCAGAGAAGTCGTTGAGGATCAGAACAGGCAAAGTAACAGGTATAGGGGTGCCCACCCAGCTCTGCCAGAGCCAAAGCCACATCGTTCCAGAACCGTGCAACTGGTGGCACTCCCAGACCATATGCACGAATGTACCCTGACAGTTAAGGCTACAAAATGAACACATAGGAGTTTACCAGTTTCATATAGAAAAGCTTCCGTGGGGTTAAATATGTTCTATGAATGAAGTTGAAGTGTATTTGTTGATGGTTTGGGTTACGTGATGCCACCTGTATATTTTCCCAAACATCATCCCAAGTCAACTCTGGGTCAAGAGCAGGATAGTCTTGTCTCCACAATCTATCTACAACTAATGCAGAATAATGAGGATTGAAGAATGAACCTGTATAATGTGGACACCATACCCTTAGTACCATTACATCTTGAGAACACATTAGCTAGTGGATGTGTGGGTAGCGGTTGCTGCCAGGGGACTCCATACGCCTTCATTGCTGACCTTATCTGCAAGTAGAAAAAGAAGGAAGACCCTGGGAGATTAAACAACATTCTAATGCCCTGAAAGGAGCCAAGGCAGGAGTCAATGTAAAGGTCGTTTATATAGTGAACACCTGTATTACTCCAGTTTGATGGAGAAATGGGTCTCCCCCCAATCAGCAAAGCTTTATTATGAAACAAAGGAGAAAGAGTATGCCATTTACAGGATATGAAAAACATTGGATATTAAGGGCCCAAAACGCAACATGGTTTGTCTGTCAGAAATATTAGCAAAGAGAATATCCCGCAAGCTCCATGGTTGCACTATTCTGTCCTCCAAGCTCCTCCACGATACTGGTGTATCTGGATCATTCCAAACAACAATAGGACGGAGGATGAAGGACCAAAAATAATATTTAAAATTAGGCACTGCTAATCCCCCGTCCCCCTTACTTCTTTGTAATGTGGAAAGCTTCAGTCTGGGGCGCTTTTTGTTCCATATGAACTTTGACACGTCCGCGTGTAGTTTTTTCCAATAGTCTGAGGGAGGGCAGAGTGGAATCATTGAACTGACAAAATTAATTCTAGGCAAGACATTCATCTTTACAATAGCAATCCGGGCCTGTAGGGAAGCAGGTAGCGTAGCCCATTGATCCATATCTTTTCTAACAGCTGTGTGCATTTCCACAAAGTTGTAGGTAGTAGTACGGTGCAGTGAGGGGGAAAATCCTAAATTCCTAGATATTTAAAATACTGAACAACAGAAATAGTAGCAGGGATGTTAGCAAATTGGCTGAGGGATTCAAGGGAAGGAGAGCAGATTTGGCGTCCAATTTATCCTAAATCCAGAGAGCAAGCCAAACTCCTCACAAACAGACAATAGAGATGGCAGTGATTGAATGGGGTTTTCCATAAAAACCAAAACATCATCTGCAAAGAGAGATACTTTGTGTTCTGTGCCTAAAATAGAAATGGGGTGTATAGAGACAGACATACGTATCATTTGTGCCAGGGGTTCCATTGAGAGTGCAAAAAGTGAGGGGCTCAAAGGGCAGCCCTGTCTAGATGATCTCGTAACAGGGAATGGACTAGAAAATAGTTGCCCTGTTAGTACTTGGGCAGAGGGGCTGGAATACAAAACTTGAACCATATGTATGAAATCCTTGCCAAAACCCATACTTTGTAAAACAGACCACAAGAAAGGCCACTCGAGGCGGTCAAACGCACGAAGCGCATCAACAGACAGGACGGCTTGTGGGACTTTTGCATCCTTTGCAGCATCAATAACATGAAGAAGCCGCCTCATATTATCAGAAGCAAGTCTGCCCTTTATAAAACCATTTTTGATCACAATGAACCCAAGTGGGGGCATAAACTTCTCTATACGGCGTGCCAAAAGCTTTGCATATATTTTCAAGTCTGCATTTAACAACTCAAAGGTCTGTAACTAGTACATTCAATGGGGTCATGATCTTTCTTTAAGAGCAATGTAATGAGCGCAGTATTGACATCTCTAGGAAAACATCCCAGCCTCAAGTGAAGCTTGGATCATATCAAGAAGTAGAGGCCTAATTTCTCCCAAAATAAAAGATAAAACTCGGGGGGTTATTCCGTCTAAGCCAGGGATTTATTTGATTGCATAGATCGTGCTGCCATTTCCAATTCGTCTAGCGTTAAAGGATTGTCAAGGGATGAAGCATCTTCTTCAGACAAGTTGAAAGATTTAATTTCCTTAGATAATTCTCATAATCACATTCATTTAACTGACCATCAGATTGATACAAAGAGGAATAGAAACTACAAAAAATGTTATTTATGTGTTTTGACTCTGTAGTGACTAGGCCATCCAGTGACCTTATGGATGGAATGTCAGCAAAACGCTCATTAGATCTTAGTCTCAAGGCCAACAAATGGCTGGGTCTTGACCCGTGAAAATAATACCGCTGTCTAGACCTATGAATTAAAAAATTCTGATTGATTGTTTTCAAAATGTCATTTATTTCCTTTTTAATGAGATCACGTTTTGTTTCAGTGTCTAAAGAGTATTATTCTGTAGAAGGTTGTCAAGTCTTGAAAATTCTAATTCAAGAGCTTGTAGCCTGGCAGATTTAGCTTTACGCATAGTTGAACTGAAAAGAGTAACATTACTTCTAATAAAACATTTCACTGTTTCCCATAACACCCGGGGTCGTCCACTGAACCCACATTAAAAGAGAGAAATTCATCCAAAACAAGCTAAGAATTGGTCTCTGAAAGCCTCATTCTTCAGCAGTGAGGAGTTGAACCGCCATCTAGTGGCACGTTTGGTTTAGACTTTTTAAGGTGACCCGACTAAACACCGCTTTGGTGATCAGAGAGCGCGATGGGGAGCAACACTGAGCATCAATTCTTTGAAACAGATTAGGAGAAGCAAACAGAAAGTCTATTCTTGAAAATGTTTTGTTGTGGCCTGTGCGAAAAGAAAGAATAATCTTTGACCCACGGGTTCAGTGACCGCCAGACATCTACTAACGCGATACTATCGGCCCAGCCACGCAGGGCAGCAGATGCCCTGTTTCTTGTTCACTGGTTGATGTAGAGTGGGAACGATCGACGGCCGTGTCCCACACAGCGTTCATATCCGCCCCTACCACCAAGGAATAACCAGTCAGTTGAACATAGAGGTGGTTAATGAATCATAGAAGAATTTATCAAATTTATTTGGAGCATAAACAGAGGCTATGGCTAATTTCCGCCCATGTAGTTCGATTTAACAATGACCAGTCTCCCTTCCGTATCGGTTTCGACTGCCAGTACCTTTATGGGAAGACACCGCTTAACAACAACCGCCACTCCCCTCGTTTTCGTTTGAAAAGATGAAGACGCAATTACAGGTAAAACTTATTTGCTAGAGACGCTTGGAGTCGTTGCTCAACAAGTGCGTTTCTTGCAAGAGGGCGATATCGATTTTCCGACGCCGTAGCACTGACAAGAGACTAGAGCGCTTGTGTGGTGCATTTAAGCCACCAACATTTCCATACGAGAACGAAAGCTCACCCATTGATATGATTCAAATGGTTCTATGAGATGGCAAAATAATAACTGGAGAGTCCCGCGCAAACCCGAGTGTAGTATGGTGGTAGTGTAAAATAATGGTAGATTATCAGTAGTGGAATCCTCAAAAAAGCAGAAATAATTAAAACCAAGACTGTCATCAAGCACCCCCTCAGTGACGAGACAAAACAATACATGGACAGACATAGACGAGGACAAAATAGGTAAGACAAAGACAAAACTCAAGACGAAATAAAAAGGACAGACACAAAACATAACTTTACGCTGATCCGTGACCAGGAATGGATATGGGGCGGCAGTAACCCAACATTTCAACCCAAATGACTTGCAGCTCAATAAAACTAAGCATGACGGCAACTGTAGCAGAAAAAACTAACGTGAATCGGGTAATAACTAGGCCTACATTATGTAACCAATGCGGATACAGTGGAAAACTGGGACCACAATAAACTATCAAGCTAAGGACACAGAACCCACTGCGGCGTCTCATATGGGTAGGCAACCCAGTTCTCATGAAAAAAAAACAGTTCAGTTGAAGCAGAACTGCTAGCTTACCAATATGTCCAGAAAAACGGTGAAACTTCAAAAGTAACCTTATAAACTAGTAAGGTGCACACGATCCGGAGCCGGCATTCAAACGCCGTAAACAGCAAAGTGTCACTACTCGTCCTCAGCAGCCACCGATGCATCGCCAGACAAGCTCTCGGGGGGAGACCGCCTCGCGCCCGTGGGTTGTTCTTCGTACGCTGGCTGGCTGTCGTCCGCTACTTGACCGTCGTCCGCTGGCTGACCGTTGTCCGCTGGCTGACCGTGTCCGCAGGACCCACTGGATCGGACACCGGGTCAATGAGCGGCGTGAAACTCGGGAAGCGAGTCGATGAACTCCTCGGCGTCCGTTGCAGAATTGAAAGACTCGAACTGTCCACACGTAGCTTCACTCTCAGAGTCGCAGGATAACGAAAACCAAACTCGACACCTTTGGCTCTCGCTTTGTCCATGACGTTGTAGAAAGGTTTGCGCCTGTTGAGTGTGTGCGCGCTGTAATCCAGGGTAAAACGAACCTGCTTTCCTTCACTTTCAGAGAAGAGTTCTTGGCTGCATTCAGAAATGCGTTGGTGGGTAGTGAAGCGTAGCACCTTAAAAATCAGGGTGCGGGGCCGGGGCTTGTTTCGAATCATCCTCACCACTGT
This sequence comes from Engraulis encrasicolus, assembly GCF_034702125.1. Taxonomy (NCBI): domain Eukaryota; kingdom Metazoa; phylum Chordata; class Actinopteri; order Clupeiformes; family Engraulidae; genus Engraulis; species Engraulis encrasicolus. The sequence continues at coordinate 11,230,686 of NC_085862.1, read as the reverse complement.
AAAATCCGGTGTGCCCTCATTATTTCCCCTTCGATGTTCCCAATGCGGAACCAACGAGGGAGAGCACGGGTCAAGTATTCCACAGCATTTGAACCCTCCGCACCCTTCAGCCAGGCCGACGATGCGGAGGTTACAACACCTCCGGTTGCGATCCTCCAAAGCTGCTAGCTTACATTGCAACTCTTCCAGCAGGCTCTCATGGTTAGCTAGCACATTAGCATTACGTTGAACATCAGAGCGAACCTTCCCAATCTCGCCCTTCACAGCACCAACATTCCCTCTTAAAGTCCCCAAGTCCTGTTGTATCTTGGACAGTTTGGCCTCGGTCTCCTTGCCAATCCGCTCAAGTTGATCAAAACGTGCCTCAAGGAAACCACGTTGCTTGGCCAGCACAAGGTCCGCGATAGCTTCAATATCGGACTTACTGTTCGACGATTTAGATGCAGTTTTCCTGCCTGTTCCTGACATTTTGATACGGCACACGGTCGACTGAAGTATAAAATTACTGAAACTGTTCGACTGGTGTAGACTAGCTACAGAAACCAATAATTAAAACAATTTTCACAAGTCTGGGTTGAGGAGAGCTGAACTAAGCTGCCATCTTGTCCAACCGATCACGTGACTCCGTAATATTTCATTTTTAAACCATATTATTAGTGTCCCACTTTAGGATAGGTGCGTCCTAAAGTGGGACACAAGATTTTCCTAATGTGGGACAGTTATAAAAGTAGTAATTTATTAAGTCAAACAATTACTATGAAGTCAAACACCATGTACACATAAGAAAATGGATATTTAAATATCATAGATGTGTTTCAGTCTTTCTGGCCTAATCTATTGGAGCACAGCTATCAACACAACATTTGGGTCCAAAAACCGGAAGTTCTTTTCTCAAATAGAGCTGCCATGTTGAAGTGACCAATTGTGTGCAATGGGTTCAAACAGTCTGAGTCATATTTACCAATAAAAGAAAGTAAAAATAATTCAGAAAACATGCTCTAAATGTGTAGCTGATATGTCTTAAAGAGTGGCAGATCACATTTTGAATTAATATTTTACACAAACATGTTTTAGAGACCTTTTAATATACACTGTCCCACATTAGGAAACCGATTGTCCCACTTTAGGGATAACCATGGTTTTTGACCAACTTACATTAATATCCAAATTATCCGAATTAGAAACATATAACATGTTTTTAAAGGTTTTATTTGATTAGAGCATAACTAGAGGATGAAAAGGGTGTAATTTGTTTGTATTGAAATTTTGTCATTAAATTTTAATAAACCACCAAAGTTGAAGTGACAAAAATGTTCCCACATTAGGGCATTCTACCCATATATTTGTTCAGCCTGTTGTTTGGCAATCATTTCCTCTTTCAGTTTATTAACCACCGCCACATCCCATCAACATTGCTCTGCCTGGAAAGATCTGTACTGTCCTAATGGAAGTAGCATTAAGAGGAGGAGTTTACAACCTCAGCCCAACCCTGGCTGTTAAAAAAGTCATTTTCTGGGGTAAAGACACCGTTTGGTCTCTGTCTCTGTCTCTGTCTCTAAAATCTTAATTAAGTAATCAAGTTTATTTACCATCACTAAGATGGCTAGATGGTGACTTTGTTTCGAAGGCGGCCACACAACAATGGCATGGAGGTTCTACCTCTCTCTCTCTCTCTCTCTCTCTCTCTCTCTCTCTCTCTCTCTCTCTCTCTCTCTCTCTCTCTCTCTCTCTCTCTCCCTCTCTCCCTCTCCTCTTGGCATTGCTCAGACAAACCGTAGGCTGCATATGCTTATTCTTCAGTGGCAGCAGTAGCAGTGACGGCAGCCTTCTCTTTGGAGACCAGACCTTTGAAGAGCCGGCTGCCGTGGTGTCATCTGTGTGTGTGTAGCCGTGTGTCTCTTTGTCTCTTGGGACTGGACACCATTTGCACAGGCTGAGGAGAGGAGAAGGTTTTATAATCAGTCTTGAGCAGCATAATGGGAGTCTAAAGAGTCCTGATGTGATATCATCCCCTTGACTCCAGAGGCGGACTACATTAGGACAAACCTAGGCAATGACCTAGGGTCCCATCCAAATCTGCCCTCCAGCGGGGCCCCTCAACTGTTACACTAGTCGTGATGAACACACAAAAAAGTAGGCCTGATCTTAATTGGTCACTTGTGTAAAGTAATCTAAGATATATACCAGACAAAACACTAAAATAGCACCCTCGCTCCTTTCATGCCAATGATTGGTGACGTGTTTAAAGGGACACTGTGTGAGTTTTGTAGTTATTTATTTCCAGAATTCATACTGCCCATTCATTAATGTTACCTTTTTCATGGATACTGACCACCACCATCAAATTCTAAGTATTCATTATGACTGGAAAAATTGCACTTTTCATACATGAAAAGGGGGATCTTCTCCATGGTTCGCCATTTTGAATTTCCAAAAATAGCCATTTTTAGCTGCAAAAATGACTGTACTTGGATTTTACTAGAAAATATTTGTTTATTACTTAGTAAACTTTCATGTAAAGATCAAATTTGGCAATAGGCAGCGCAGTTTCAATGAGCAGCATAGTTGCAATACCTTTTTTGACCATTTCCTAGTGTCCCTTTAAAACAGTGTTTCCCAACCTTTTTTGTCTCGTGTACCCCCAAGCCTTTTTCGCTGTGCCATGAGTACCCCCTAAGTCAATTTCTATATCGCTTTCTCCATCCCAATGTAACTAAGCTCCATATATTTGTTAAAATTTCATTTTTCCAAGTACCCCCTGCAGTGTGCTCGCGTACCCCTAGTGGTACACGTACCCCTGGTTGGGAAACACTGCTTTAAAAGAAGGACTTTTGAGAGGCCCGTGTTTCTATTTCGCCTAGGGCCCCAAAATGGCTAGAACCGCCCTTGCTTGACTCGACCAACCCACCACCACCACCAATTCAACCCCCTAAGTCCACCTTTGGCTCTCCTGAGAGGCAGACGGTGCAGGATCTGGTGAAATGACTCCTCTCCTCTCTCTCTTCCTTTGTCTGCTCGAAATTAAGCAGAACAAATACCCATTTTCTGAGCATCTCCTTTGCCATTCGCTCTACCTCTGAAATAATTACTTCATGAGAGGAGGTCATCATCAACCTCAGAATATGGGGGAATAAACATGCGTGCGTGCATGCGTGCGTACATGCGTGTGTGTTTTGGTTCTGGATGGCTGACTCTGGATGGCCTTTCTCTCTCTCTCTCTCTCTCTCTCTCTCTCTCTCTCTCTCACACACACACACACACACACACACACACACACACACACACACACACACACACACACACACACACACACACACACACACACACACACACACACACACACACACACACACACATCATCATCATCTCCAGGGGCTTTGTTGAGCACCTTGCATCACACTGCGGGGTCGACCCCACTTCCTCTCTCCACCATGCCACTACTGGGAAATTTGCATGTGCACTGAGTGTAAAATTGAGTGTTCCCTCAGAATCAAGTCTTAATCATGCAAGTCTAATGTTCCTGCAACAAGAATGGGATTATTTATGCCTTTTTTTTCTTTCTCCTCTCCTCACTTGCCTTTTTGAGTTTCATCCTTCTGGATTCTATCACCGCAAAGACATACAGCCCTGATCCTTTTGGCCCTGAGGTAATAAATGATATCAGACACAATGACAATATATTGAACACAACAGTTCTGATCATTCTGCCATGTGACAGGAGGTATACACAGACACCTGATTTTTGGTGGAAGGAGTATCTTTTACAATTTCCAAGCAGCAGTATAATATCACACACAGGATAAAATGTGCCATAATCTCAGTCTTTTATAACTGAAAGCAGCTGGAAATGAACAATAGCAGTAAGAAGGTACAATATTCTCAGTTCAGTGCATGGCCACTGAGGGGTGCTGTTTGTTATTCTTCAGACACCAAGGAACACTCGCTATCTCTGGGTGAGGAGACTTTTAGCCTGTGGGCTCTATAGTCATAGTGTAAGAATTTTATCCAAATTCAAATTCTAAATTCCCCATAGTTATGCCAATCATTGAGAGTAGATTAATTTTAAAAGATCTTGTGCCATAGGCCTACACAGACACACACACACAAACAGTATGCATGCATTTCAAGCGCAACTGCAACTATAACCCCTGCAACTTTGTGTGTTGTGTTCTATCAAGTCAAGGCAAGTCGGTTGTATTGTCAGTTATGTTTCTTACTTCATGCAGACAGACATAGACTCTAGACTCTAGGTGTGGACATAGACAATTAGACATACAGCAGATACATACATTACTCCTAGAGTACCTATACAATACCCATACAGACATATAAAGTGCAATGGGCAACAGCCGACATACACACAGTAGAACATATTTAAAAGGAGGTAATGTTTTGCATTCCAGTTATGTCCTATTGTGACGATTCTGGTGTGGTGATAGTAGCATTTTGAATAATAATAAATAAATATGAAGTGAGCAATTTGGATAGACTCTGGACTGCTCTGACTTCGCAGCGTGCGTGGTCTATTCTCCTCCATGCCGTATGATCTATTGTGTCTCCTTGTGCACTTTGTGCAATGTGCCTTTGCTTTGTGCTCCTCCATGCTCTGCTGCACTCTGTCTTCTGTTCTTCTCTCCGCAGTGTTCTGCTGTGCTTTGTGTTCTGTGCTCTGCTCTGCGTTGCACTTTGATTTCCTCTTCTTTCCAAGCCATCTATAAAGTCATTTTGTGGATATTCTTTCTCTTCATGTTATAGAATAGACCTACCATTTAAATTATAGAGTGGTCATGTCTTTATTAGCAGGCTACACAAACCAACACAATCAGCAAGGGATCGAATACTTATTATGTTAGAAGTTAGAAGTTATCTGAACATATTTCTTATATAGGCTAATGTGGTATTATTATGCATCACTTTGTAGAGAAGTATCTTGAAAATGATATACTGAGTAACTAACTGTCTTGTAATCTGTGTTGCAGTCTAGATATGTCCTCTGTTGTGCTCTTCAGGGCTTTGGGCGGGGTTGTTCTCTTTGCGTCATACTAGGGATGCAAACGATTAATCGATTAATCGACTTTAATCGATCAATGCATTAATCGATTAAAAAAAACATTAATCGCAATTAATCGACAATTCAACTGACAAGAGACCCAGGTGAAATGGGCATGTGAAGAGTGTGTGTGAAGAGGGGTGTGAATAGTGGGAACATTTAAATCACCTTTGAATTAAAGAATTGAAATTTAAATACTTTATCTCAATTTTTAATTAACATTTTTGGATTTAGTAGTTTTTTTCCCGAGAAATATTGAGATTTCGGGGAGAAAACACAGCTTATCAATTAATCATAAGTCAATCGATAAGACTGTCAACTAATGATTAATAAATTATTAATAAAAGCACGTCATACTAGTGCTTATTCTACTCTTTGGTGCAGTCTAGCTTGCTTTGTCTCCTTCTGTGTCTTCTGCTTTGGCTGTATTGACATCACTCTGTGCAAAGCTACTGTATGTTATAAAGTATTCTGTGCTTGCTGGGTGATGTATAGGCTGTGCACTAGTACATTGCTACCATGCTGCGTTGACCAATGCTTGGCTGTTACGTTATACTGAATTGTGGGTATACTCTGCTCTTTGCTTGGTGATGTGCAGGCTGTGCATTACATGCTGATGAGTTGACCTATTGCTTTTTTAAATACATCTAGCCACTTATACCTGCTTGGCTTTAAAGCAAGCCTTGTTTGATGTACTTGAAAAAGGTGAATAAGCATTGCAACTGAAATGTACCATATACTACTGTAGTGTTGTGCTGTGCACATCTCTTTGTGCTGTGCACTTCTCTTTGTGCTGTGCACATCTCTTTGTGCTGTGCTGTGCTGTGCTGCTTGGCTGGGCCAGGCAGCTGCAGCATACAGCTGCAGCATTATGCAACCACTCAGTGAGGGAAAGGGAAGGGATGGGCTAGAGTAGAGTAGACCAACTAATGTGATGAGAGAGAGAGTATGTGGGTCATAGAGCTTTGTGCTTATTGAACCGACCAGCACTCTGCTACTCTGCATCTCGACATCTCTACATATCAGACAGACAGCACTGCAGCTGGAATGAGAGATATTTAGAGGAGAAGGCTATTCTGATGAGAGAGAGAGAGAGAATAAGATCCGAGAGAGGTATGCATTAAATGATAATGTTAGAGAGAGAGAGAGAGAGATAGAGAGAGAGAGAGAGAGAGAGTGACAGAGAGACAGAGATCGAGAGACAGAGAGAGAGAGAGAGAGAGAGAGAGAGAGAGAGAGAGAGAGTGACAGAGAGACAGAGATCGAGAGACAGAGAGAGACAGAGATCGAGAGACAGAGATCGAGAGACAGAGAGATACAGATAGATATATATAGAGAGACAGAGAGAGAGACAGATAGATATATATAGAGAGACAGATAGATATATATAGAGATACAGATAGAGAGAGAGACAGATAGATATATATATATAGAGAGAGACAGATATAGACAGAGAGACAGAGACAGATGGAGCAGACAAGGACACACAGAAAGTTGAGGAGCTATAAGCTTTGTGCGGTGAGCGAGTGAGTGAATGACTTTATTCCGTGAGAGTGGGTGGGTGCTCTGGTCTTGACTCTAGCCTGCGGCAGCATCACCATATAGATAAGTGCATTCCCGCCACACAGCTGATTAGAATGCAGCCTGACAGAGGGCCTGCTCCCCTCTCCCCCAGATATGCTGTTGCTGCGCTGACCTCTTTATCTGTCAATAAGCGCCCAGCCGCCACCACCACCACACTGTATTCCCCAACAGTACTATGAACTAGAAAAGTTTAAGCTGTAGTACTCAATATTGCAAAAATGTCCAGATGACATACACATTTTAGGTGTTCTCAACGGGTTTTCAGGTACCAATAAATTAACTCTGGTTGGCATTGTGTTTTTAAGTACAACTGACATCCTAACACAATGTCTTTGAGTTTGTAAATTGGAACTCTATCTGGGATATGAGTGGTTAGATGTCTTGACCATAGCTGAGGCGACCATAGAGTAGTGGTTAAGCCTCTGGTCTTCAACTTCAAAGGTTGCAAGTTCAATCCCCAACATGGAGATAACCTTACCTACTTCCATACTTCCTGGAACATGGTATGAAAATGTTCAGATGGCCACCAGACCCATGAATCCAGCTTTAATTAGCAATATTTTTCACATTTAATTTCGAGCGAAATTACAAAAGAAAAATGCTTAGGTAAAGCAAGACAATGTTTGAGCTGCTGTGGTCTGGATAGGGGAATGGCCACAAATTCAGAGGATTGCAGGTTTGAATCCTTTATTACCAATTAAAAAAACACTCAAGTAGATATTTATTGTTTATTTTTCGCGAAACTGTGAAAGTTACAAATTCTTTAAATCATGTCAATTGGAACTATATCTGACATATGAGACTATGGATGTCAGCATGTTGTGCTTGGGCAGTCATGGAGTAATGGTTAAGCAGTTGGCCTCGAAACATGATGGTTTCAAGTTCAATTCCCAGCGCGGAATGTTAGTAAAAAAAAAAAAAAATCACATTCAAACATTATTGTTTTGGTATGATATCAGTTGGCCGGATTTGAAGTGGAAGTATGTGTGAAACACATTTGACTGTTAATTATGAGTAAGTCCAATACTTTAAAACAAACAGGGCTAACTTTCTACAAAAACAAAACCTACAGTTGAGTGGTATAGGGGATAGTCCTCTGCATGTAGCCATATTGGCATGTCCTTATCTTGAGGTTGAGAGTTCGAATCGTGTGTCACTCCCTTTTTTGGTTGTTTTAGTTTTTTTATTATTATTTTTTACCAGCTTCTGCTTTGTGTAAAGAAGAGCCCATTCATGTCAGAACCATAGAAACCCTATTTTATTAAAATGTAACATAAAATACAAACTTCACTAAGAATGGTGAATCTGTCAATGGGGGATAGATTTACTCAACACCATGTGACCATCAAACCACAACTGACAACTTGGCATGGAAATATGTGTCTATCAACCTCACTTCAAGGTAAGAAAAGACCCATAAAAGTGTGCTGGTGTATATGTGTAGTAGTTTACTATGTTGCTGTGTGTGACCTTAGGTGCTCTTGATGTTACACTGTGTGTATGTTATGTTAGCAACTTAGCTTAGAATGTTAGCTACTGCTAGTTAGGCTAGCACTGTGTAGGCCTTTCATACAAATCTTTGTCTTGTATCATACATCTGCAGTGTATTTGCAAGTGATGCGTTGCATTTTCATGATGACATATTGCACATTGAACTTCTGTATAAACCAGTGTAGCAAAGCCAGAGATCATGCTGTAGGGGCCTAATCCAACAAGTCCTCATGAAAGCCTTAAACTTATTAGGCCTATTTATGCTCCACAGCCAGCCGATATGGGACCACCAGAACTCAATGATCCATCAGCTCTCCTCAACACTCCAAAGGATAAACAACTGACTGTGTTGTGAAGTCTGACACTATTTTGGGAGAAATGTTATTGTAAGTTAGGCTATATGGATCTCCTTCAGCCACCAACTCCTAATAAAAGATTCAGAAATGGACAACAAATACATGACTAAATGACTAAATGTGTTGAGCTTGATTCTTTGTAATGTATTGACTGTTGACTGTGTAGACTGGGTCTACATTTTAGAACAGATTGTTGTGTATTGTATGCTTGTTGTGTTATTGTCTACTGTTTTTGTTTGTCAACCACATGGAACAAAATAAAAAAAAACTTGATATAAAGCATTGTTCACGTTTGTGGGAATAAAGCTCATGTTATATTTGGTTTAAACAGAGGGGTGGTAGCCTAGTGCATTAGTATAAACCAACCAATCAATAAACCAACCAAGATTTTTTTTTGGCTCTAAAATGGGAAAACATAAAACTTTTAATTTTGAAATCAAAAACTTAGAGCCAATATAGCTAAAAAATGCTGTGCTTGTTTACTTTAAAATTGTAATTCTCTGCCAAGTACTAATTGCATTGATTTTTGCATCATTCTCGAAATATTTATGTCAATGGAGCATGTTAGATGTTTGAGTAGCAGCTACTAAAACATTCAAGATTTTATTTTTTCTCATAACGTTTGTTTTCACATAACATGTCTGATTTTATGTAAGACTTACGTAAATGTTTTAGTTTTCAACTCAAATCTTTTGTGTAAACCATTGTTTCTGTGCATTTTAGAGTTTGGAGTACATACTTGACTTGGGCTGCTAAAAACTAAAAATCTAATTATGGAATTAATGTTTTCAATCTTTTCAGTCATTTCAAAGTTTTTGATCATCTTCTTAAAGATTTTGCGTCCTGCCTATGCATGCATGTATGTAGTATTTACGTGAAACATTTGGTCACAAAACTAAAACTTTAATGGGAATAAGTTTCCACAAAAGTTTAGAGTTCGTGGAACATGTTGGGGTTTACAGTGCAACACCACCACCACCACCACCACAAGAGCTTTTCCTGATGTGTGAGAGGCAGGGCCGTATTATGATATGGGCCCTTAGGCCTGACAAGAAGATAGCCCCCCAATTTCCCATTTTAGTGTACACCAAGTGACCTATGAACATAATTGGAGTTAATATAGGTCTATTAATCATTATCAATTGGGTTCATTTCCTATTAAGTAGCACTCCTTAATTGGTGGACTTACAATACATGAAGACAATACAGAAGGCGGACCTATTTGGAGATAGCTAACCCGTATACCGGCAGGCTAGCTCACCCATCTATACAATTGACAACATTTAATCTTCTTTCCTTGACAGTCTATGACATCTTTGACATCATTGGCAGCAATTCTTTTATTGAGTTTGCAAAGGTTTGGCACCCTTGGGTCCATTGGATGCCGGCCCCAGCATATTCATGATGATAAAAAACATTGACCATCGCCTCAGAGCCTGATCTGCAGTTCTATTTCCTTCACAATCCAGAAGACACTAATCTCTTCCCCTGGGCAGGAGAGCGCAGCTGTCTAGTTCAAGAATGTGTTTGACGCAGAGACTTTATACAAGAGAACCGGACAAAGCCCTCTATGACACTGTCACACATACACTTTCTCACATACAGTACTGGGGGATGCTGAAATCAAACGCTACAGAGGTATACTGCAGAATCAAAGGTGATTCACTTGCCTTGTCGGTTGGACAGTATGCCCCTTTGTGAAAGGTACAGTGCATGTGCGTTGCATTAGGTGATGAATGTGAGAACTTCAACAATGTGATATGGTCCTATTAGAAGTTACTCTCTCCTGTAGCCAGTCCCCTAAAGCCTGCATAGATGCCCCGTGGTGTTGATTTTGTCCTTGGTATCCCGATGATCAAATATTCAACAGGTTTTATGATTTATGGCCGTTCTTCTGTAACAAATCTTGTACAAGGGTTATACAGTATTACTTAGAAAAGCAAATGAAAAGATGATGACAGCCCTCATGCTCTAAATGCCTTTCTGTGGCTGTAATGACAGTGAATCACACACTGAATTAATGGTATTCTGTATTGATAAAACATTTTCCGCTACCATATTTTTTTGGGAGACACCTCTAATCCAGATTGATTTTTCCATGCTCTGAAAGTTACTGTATTTTAGTGCACAGAGCTTCATTAAATTGAATGCGGTGCAACTGTCAGTATGAACAAAGGAAATGGTATTGATGTATGGCTTTACTGTGTTTGTTGCCCTGGTGCCTTCCGGAGATAATCCCCTGGTATCTTTAGTAAAAGATAGACTGGAGCATCTATTGCATAAACCAGACATAATCAACACACACAGCTCAACTGAATCCATAATGCTGATATATTAAATGCAAACATGATATATAGATCACAGTAACTTGTCATTATATTTGATTTGTTTGAAACACCAGCTATGAAACATCGTAGGCCATAGTAGGCCTCATTTATTTTGTCACAGTTATTCACACAATATTCCAATGTGCCATTTACTTGTTGTGAAGTCTTTCTAATTGGAACTTAACTTTAAAACCGATATTTACAATGAGTGACCCTAAGTGGATGCAATGTCTGTTCATGCATTTTTTAATGAATGCAATGCATATTATCCAGAGAAATGAGTAGATGTGTGCACTGTGCATATAATACATTTCTCATGCTATACATCTCCTGTTGAGGTCAGCAAATGTGCCTTTAGACCCCTAGAATCAATTAAAAAACATTTTCGAAATCCAAAGTTTTCTCCCCTGAAGCCCAACACACCTACCGTCACAGATTTAGGTCACCTTTCTATTTTTTAGGGGCCAAGCAGCGAAGCTGGCGAAGGCCCCTATAGAGTTAGTAGGTTTTCTTCATTATTAGGGGCCAAGCAGCGAAGCTGGCGAAGGCCCCTATAGAGTTAGTAGGTTTTCTTCATTATTATTATTCTCTAGTCACCATTCCTCTCCCTCTGCAAGTCTATGGCAGCCCATAGAACCGTACGTAGGAAAATGCTGTAAATCGGCACACACATTCGGGCCCGGCTCAGCATTACCCACAGCAATTTATAGGTCCCCAGCCCCAACGCTCTAGCGCCACCAGCAGGTCAAAGTTGCAGGTACATTTCTGCTTGTAACTTTTGAACCGCTGGGCCAATTTTCATAAACTTGGTATCCCTGGAATCCTTGAGTCAAGACGAATCCAACGCACCATATGACGTCATTTTCCGCCAGGATAGTTTTCCCGCCATTTTGAATTTTGTAAAATTCAATAAAAATGTTAATTTTCCCGCAATTTTTGACCAATTCGCCTAAAACTCGGTATATAGTATCTCTGGACTGAGCTACACATGGGGTCTTCAGGAATATTGGATATCTTTTATCGTTTAGTCGTGAGAGCCAATCAAAATTGTCGTGAAAGTGGTGAAACAGGAAGTGAAGTCATATCTCAGCAACCGTTTGTTGAATTAGGCTGGGATTTTGTACACACATAGTAGTCCATCCCATGACCTACCACAAAAAAAAATCGAATCCCCAGCTCAAGCTCTGTAGCGCCACCAGCAGGTCAAAATTTTAGCTACATTTTTGCCTGTATCTTTTGAACCCTACTCCCAATTTTCAAAATATTGGTACACAGGTTATCTTCACACCATGTTGCACCCAGGTATGGATTTTCATAACGATTGAAAAAACTATCAGCTCACAGCAGCCATTCAAAATTGTGGAAAGAATGGAGGGATTTTTTCTCATCTCTCTGTCTCCTTCCCCTCCCCCCTGCGCACGTTCACTGACACCATTCTCGGCAGGGGGTCAAGCCCCACTGCCCCAGCCCCTGCACACCACCCCCTCCTCACACACACACAGACAGACAGAGGGAGGGGGAGAGGGAGAGGGAGGGGGAGAGGGAGAGGGAGAGGGAGAGAGAGGGAAGAAGGGAGGGAGGGAGGGAGAGGGAGAGGGAGGGGGGAGAGGAAAGAATTTTTAACACCTCTTGTCGTTTGCCGGTGACAGCCAATCAAAATTGTCATAAAGGTGGCAAAACAGGAAGTGAGGTCATATCTCAGCAACCGTTAGTCAATTTCTGTTAGGATTTTTTGCACACATTCTAGTCCATCCCATGACCTCCCGCAAAAAATCCAGACCCCAAGCTCTCTAGCGCCACCAACAGGTAGGTAACAGGAAGTGAGCTCATATCTCGGCAGCTCTTCAACGGATTCAAACTAAACTTGGTTTACGTGATCACACTCTCGTCCAAGGAATGCACACCAACATTGGCAAGATTTGGACCAAAGGGGGCGCTGCAGTTCCTTCTGTTGCCGTGGCGGCTCTGGCAAGTTTACTGCTTGGCCCCGCATTGCTGCTTGCAGCTATATTTATTCTCTAGTCACCATTCTTCTCCTTAGCAAGTCTATGGCAGCCCATAGAACCGTAGGTAGGAAAATGCTGTAAATTGGCACACACATTCGGGCCCGGCTCAGCATTACCCACAGCAATTTATAGGTCCCCAGCCCCAACGCTCTAGCGCCACCAACAGGTCAAAGTTGCAGGTACATTTCTGCTTGTAACTTTTGAATTGCTGGGCCGATTTTAATAAACTTGGTATCCCTGGAATCCTTGGGCCAAGACGAATCCAACGCACCCTATGACGTCATTTTCCGCCAGGATAGTTTTCCCGCCATTTTTGATTTTGTAAAATTCAATAAAAATGCTATTTTTTCGGCAATTTTTGACCAATTCACCCGAAACTCGGTATATAGTATCCCTGTACTGAGCTACACATGGGGTCTTCAGGAATATTGGATATCTTTTATCGTTTAGCCGTGAGAGCCAATCAAAATTGTCGTAAACGTGGCGGAACAGGAAGTGAGGTCATATCTCAGCAACCGTTTGTCGAATTGGGCAGGGATTTTGTACACACATAGTAGTCCATCCCATGACCTACCACAAAAAAAATCTAATCCCCAGCTCAAACTCTGTAGCGCCACCAGCAGGTCAAAGTTTTAGCTACATTTTTGCCTGTAGCTTTTGAACCGTACTCCCAATTTTCAAAATATTGGTACACAGGTCATCTTCACACTATGCTGCACCCAGGTATGGATTTTCGTAACGATTGAAAAAACTATCAGCTCTCAGCAGCCATTCAAAATTGTGGAAAGAATGGAGGGATTTTTCTCATCTCTCTGTCCCCTTTGCCAACGGCACCTGCGCACGTTCACTGACACCATTCTCGGCAGGGGGTCTCTGGACACACAAGAGACGAGAGCTTAGGTGTGTGCGTAGTCTGCTATTGCTCTAGTGTCAACCAAAGCCCCACTGCCCCAGCCCCTGCACATACCCCCCCACCCCCACCCCACACACACAGACAGAGGGAGAGGGAGAGGGAGAGGGAGAGGGAGAGAGAGGGAAGGAGGGAGGGAGAGAGAGAGAGAGAGAGAGAGAGAGACCATTGTTGTTCTCTCGGTTCCTCTGTCTCTCTCTCTCTCACACACACACACACACACACACACACCACACACACACACACACACACACACACACACACACACACACACACACACACACATTGCTTCTAGTATATACACCAGTTCCTCAGACCAGTCTCTCAAAAGGCTGGCCAACATTACATTGCAGCCTATAGGATTCTTATGTTTAGGATTTCAAGGACATATCTATTTTCAGTAGGCTCCCGATTCTTTTCCATAATATTGTATGTCATATAAACAGTTTTACTAAATAGAATGATCACAGAGGATTATAATTGCTGTTCAAAAAGCAAGCCTCTCAAGTATAGAAATGACTTGCTGATATTTTATAGACTAATTTGAGAGGGAATGGAAATGTGTTACTCAATATAAATCAAGGGCAGCACAGGCCCTGCCATGGCCAACCGGTAGGGCACTCGTCTATCATGCGGCTGACCCGGGTTTGATTCCCAGCCCAGATCCTTTGCCTACCCTCCCCGTCTCTCTCCCCATTTTCCCCTCCAAGGAATGCACCCCAACATTGGCGAGATTTGGGCCAAAGGGGGCGCTGCAGTTCCTTCTGTTGCCATGGCAACTTTGGCAAGTTTACTGCTTGGCCCCGCATTGCTGCTTGCAGCTATATTCATTTTTGAATTATAAAGGCCTATATTTAATTTTGTAGTGTCATTCATAACGGTACTTGGTTCCTCATAAATACAATAAATGACCAATAAAGGCATGCATGTATGCATAACACAGATGTATGTGTGGCAGCATGACATTTGGCATGTTCAGAATGAAAAGCTTTTGCATAATGCATCCTATGATGGGTGATGGATATCTCTGTGGCAGCAGCATTACATGTATGGTTTGTCTGTGCAATCTGCGAGAGGGATAGCACAATATGTACATACCAAAAGTGCACACCAGGGAGTCTCTGCTGTTTTTATATGTGAAATATTATGGTCTGTTGGGAACCACTGCCACATTGACATTAGCCTCCTCCAAGAACTTCCTAATGACTATTACACACCTCTTGCACAAAGCGAACGAGAGCAAAGGCAGAGAATGGGGAGGGGTTTGGGGGGAATGGACAAAACTCAAAGTACTTAATTGTCCTGTTAAACCACTGGCCAGTGGTTACACACATCAATAAAATAAGACACTCCTGCGGGCGGATTCTTAATTGACGGTTAAGTCGCTGCACATTTACATGCAAATGACATTCAGAATGGTACATAAAGAGATGGCGCGCCACTCCCCATGTTACAAACGTAGTTGAGGCATATCTCTAATGCCTTTCTAACTCACCTCCCCCAAAGCATGCGCGCACACAAATGTACACACAAATATACATACAAATATACACACAAAACACACACACCTGTTTGGCAAGTACCATGCCACAAACACTCTACTCTCTCCACCCCGCTCTCTCCCACCCTTGAAGGTTTTAGCATTCATGCCTGCAGCTACTTGCCACTGTGCCGTCCTTCACTCACTGCAAGTGACAGTGACTCGCTGCGACTGGCTCTCCTGGAGAGATTGCTGGTACATTGGAGAGCTCCTGGGGTCAACAATGAATATTTCAAATGGCTCCCACATCAAATTAGAGATGACCTTGGTTGTGTGCAGTGCTGGCAGCCTGATGAAGTGGAAGGTGGGGGCATAATTTGCCTTGGCATGTAGCAGCCTCATTGCCAAGATGCCTGCAAGGCCTTACATACGTTTGGAGCGGCGTTGAATAAAAAGCATGGTAATTATCTTGATTGTTCCTCGAAAATTGGGAGAGAAAAGGGGGGTGTTTTGAAGTCGAGCTGGCAAAAGTGTGTGCATGGGGGGGATTTGTTACGCTTGAGATTACAGCACCAAAACCAAAAGGGGCTAATTAGAGAATGAGAGCACCAGAGTTCTGATGCTGTGGGGTATTTAGGGGAGCAGCAGAGTTCTGAGGCTGTGGGGTATTTTTTGGGGAGCCTGCCAGTAAACCAGTCCCTTGTTCTCGCACATTTTGTACAGAAGGTCTGGCTCAGTTGAATTGAGATTGTCTCTTTGGAGGTGAAACAACTGGATGTATCTTTACCCCATGCTAACTATGTCCTGTTATGATATGCAATTAGCCTGGCTATACTTGTACCTGCTTAGTTACCATCTTCAAATGTACACCCCAGTAGGAATAGTCTCTCACGCGCACTCAGTCAGTTTGGCGAGATAGATTCTACGGTAGCTGTGAAAACGATGTCAATGGAAATGATCCAACCAGACCCTGGATACACGATGAAATGAACTAGGCTTCTGTAGCATGTTAGAGAACGTGTAGCTCAGGAGAAGTTTATTAATAGTATAGCTGTCTTCGGTGTTGCCAGATTGGGCTGTTTCCCGCCCAATTGGGCTGCTTAGGATGGTCGTGTGCGGGAAACAAAATGGTATTTATCAGAAAAACCCGCACAATTTTTGCCATAGAAATCAATAGAATTGGGCGGGATTTTGTGCTTCTAGGCGGGTTTTGAACATTTTTTGGGCTGGAAATCATCATCAGCCTCTTCTGGCAACCCTAGCTGTCTTTGTCAATGTCTACAGACAAGCTCTGTGGTACGGTGGGAGGCTGAGGCCTAATTTCCTGGGGATTGTTGCAAGGTCAAGCAACATACCAGTAGACTAGAGAAATATTGAGGTGGTTTCTTTATTTGCTCCTCATCCATGAATGAAGTGTCATAGCACAGACACATTTGGAGATTTCAGAAAGAGCGCAACAGAGGTAAGTGCGCTGTTTCTGAAATCTCCAAATGTAGGCCTATCACGTCTGTGCTAGCTAATGGTATGGTTAGCCACTGGCTTTAATCCGTTAAAACACAGCGCTATACATTTGTTGTTACCAGGATGACAGTGACGGAGTCGTAGTGCATTACTAAAGGTCCTGTGTTATGACATAGTAGGGTAGTTCTATCGTAAGTAACCTTTCAATGGCTATTACAGTGTGCCTCAGATAGAACGGTGTGCATCAAGGGGCTACTTGCTTTGCGTTGAAAATGAAGAAAGGAGTCGCACACTGGAGCTGGATGCAGAATCAAAAACTGTATTAAACAAAGCCAAAAAAAGTAAATAAAACCGACAGACAGGGGACAAACATTTCGGGTCTAGCCCATCATCAGTGTTCCCAGTTTGAAAAGCGTTGAAAAAGTTTGATGATGCACCGAGCGATATGCTCAGGATAAGACATTGGCGCGGACGCCACCCCACCATTACTATTCATGCTACTTGCATTTCCACTGACAGCACAGCAAATTTTGCTCAAAAGCATCATGATAAGAGTTTCAGAGAAGGTTAAACGCTTGCCCGATAGCGCCCGCTTTCATGGAAATCAGCGTAATTGGCAAACTTTGTGCAGCCTGCATGGAAAATTCTCGTGGTTTTCCGTTTCCCTTTGGCCAAATCTCCTTTGGGATGTGTTTGTAAAATGGCCTGAATTCTCCTTTAATGTAACGGTACTATTCTGCGCTAGTTCGCTAATTGGGGCTCGAACCCAGTTCAGCAGGCCGATGACGCCCAACTACCGCCGGTTGGTGTGTAAGGACAGATATGTTTTCATGTATTTTCACCGACGCCGGTAAAAATCGCGGCCGTTCCGCGACGCTTTACCGCCCTAATGTGTAAGACCCCTTACTGTCATCTTACCACCGAAGTCTGCTAGTTGGCACCCGTTACCAGACCCCACCACCCCTTCTCTCTTGGGGGTGTTATATGAGGGGCAGGTACGCTGTGTCGACACTGAGTTGGTCGAAGGGTTTTGGTGGTCACGACGAACTGCCAATAAGGCTCTGATGACTCAACGCGCTGTTATGACCCCTCACCGAAGGAGAGCAGGCATGGCCAGCGCTAACGAGGGAAGATGGCATCGATCTGTAGACTTCTCATATCGATAGCCGCTACATAGAGTCTGACAACACAGTAGGCTTGCATTTACACACACACACACACACACACACACACACACACACACACACACACACACACACACACACACACACACACACACACACACACACACACACACACACACACACACAGTTTCTCTCCCTCCCTCCCTCTCTCTCTCTCTCTCTCTCTCTCTCTCTCTCTCTCTCTCTCTCTCTCTCTTCCGCCTTTCCTGCTGCCCTTTCATATACGTCTACACAAAAGATCACTGATTGCTTTCCATTGATGCAAATCTGACTCTTGTGCTGCGGGCCATGCAATGGGTTAATGATTGGCATTTAGTGGGGGAAAGCCACCTTGGCAGCAATAAAAAAAAAAAAACCTCAGAGGGGGGGGGGGGGGGGGGGGGGGGGCAAGGCCATGCCGTTCCTCTTCGTTTGAGCAGAGAGAGAAGAGGGCCTTAGGGATGAACCACAGTGCAGATAAACTCATGATGCATGTGCCATTCGGGATAGGTCAATAATGGCACTGTTTTATTTGGGGAGAGGCGGTGAAGAGTTGCTTTAATTTGCAACCTGAGTTAGTCTTACAGTATGCTTTATTTCTCCCTCTTTCTCTGCCTCTCTTTCTATCCTTTTCCACCCCGCACCCCCCCCCCCCCCTCCCTCTCTCACACACACACACACAAACGCACACACACTCTCTCTCTCTCTCTCTCTCTCTCTCTCTCTCTCTCTCTCTCTCTCTCTCTCTCTCTCTCTCTCTCTCTCTCTCCTTCTTTACTTCCCCCCACTCCTTCCCCTCTTGTGTAAATCTCTGTTTCATCCTTTGTCTTTGGATATCCACATACCCATCGGTACACCCCCCCCCCCCCTCTCTTCTTGCCTCTCCATCTCTGTCCCCACGCCATCTCTCTCTTCTGCTTTCCCTAAACCCCATCTTCTTCACCGTACCCCCACCCCCCCCAACCCTCTCTCTGTCTCGTCAGTGTGCTGACATACATGACCACCATTGCACCCACTACAGCGGCAGATCAATCGCGCCGTCTCCTTAACGGCCGGCCTCAGGCGCGGCAGCGGCGACATTGATCTCCCCTCCTGTCAAGGCCCCTTCCTCCTTGTTCACTCTTGGGGAGCTTTTTGCCCTGGTGCTGTGTTGCCCTAATGCAGTGTTTCCCAACCTTTTTTGCCTTGTGTACCCCCTAAGCATTTTCGTTGTGCCACGAGTACCCCCTAAGTCAAGTTTTATATCGCTTTCTCTATCCCAATGTAACTAAGCTCCATGTATTTGTTAAAATTATATTTTTCCAAGTACCCCCTGCAATGTGCTCGCGTACCCCTAGTGGTACACGGACCCCTGGTTGGGAAACACTGCCCTAATGCTCTGTTGCCCCATAGTGGAGCCACCACCTCCCCCTCCTCCCTACTAACAACCACCCTCTTACCCTACTCTACCACTTCCCTTGTTCCCCCCAATCCTCTGTTTCTCTTCCTCCATCATCTGTCATCCTCGATTTATTCATCCCTGTTATCATATTCATTTATTATCACCGACATCCCTGTACTTTTCTTGGAATTGCCTCTTTCTTCTTGGCATGACAGAAGCCAATAGCTGTTTTTTTTTTCTTCCTCGTCGCTAAGTGCCTCCTGCTTTCTAGCTATAGCCCGCCTGCTTTAGGTGTAGTGTTGATGGTTAAGTCAGTGGGTCGTGTGTAAAGGAGAGATGGGGGGCCAGAGGGGATTTTTGGGCACTCTTCTGCGCTGGAATGGATGGTGGCTACAGAGGCTGGATGGTGGGTAGGCCTATAGAGGCTGGAGGAGGGAGAGTTGGCTAGCAGGCTTAAAGTGATACTGTCTCATTTTTGGAAATAAGCTCATACTACACATCCCCATGAGTTAAATAATTCAGTTTTACCTTAACAGCAGTGCGAATTTTACCTCCACGCTAGCAGTTAACATGGACTCCTATGAGACCAGTTAGCCGCCAGCTGGTCTCATAGGACTAAATGTTAACTGCTAGCATGGAGGTAAAGTTTGCACTGCCATACTCAGAGAACGTTTAATAGTACAGGAGAAAGGTAAAACTCAATTATTCGACTCAAGGGGATGTGTAATATGAGCTTATTTCCAAAAATGGGACAGTATCACTTTAATAGCAAACCAGGGAAGCACAGCAGTGGGTCACCACCATGGCACTACAAGACTTGAACAAATTGTGTTGGGATGGGTTGGCTGGGTTTCATACATTATCATTGCCAAGGTTATGTGAACTAGAATGAAGGGCAATGGAAGCATTCATTCAAAAATGCTCATTCACTATGTCAACATCAGAGCTCAGAGGCACAAGAAGAATACTGACACCACTATAGGCAACAACTGGAAACTTGCATTCACTCTCTTCAGGTGAATGCTGGAATTGACTGTCTTTTCTGAGGCGTTTTTTCTACTTCATTTGGCTGTTGATAGATGTCTTTGTTTCGCTGGTGTTGTTTCAGAAATTCAATTCAAACCTGGATGAGAGGGCATCTGATTCTAATTAAAGGCTTTTTTTGCCAGGACAAAAGACAAAACACATTCATCATTTTCGGCTCTGGTGTATGTTTAACCTTCAACTTCTCGGCCTTCATTTCGCCCCCCAAAGCAGCCAAGCGACTGCACTCTGATCCCTGAAGAGCGTTCCTTGGGATCGTATGATCCAATAAGAGATCACAGCACAGCGTCCCCCAACCCCATATCAGTCAACCCACCCCCTGTGCTGTGCTGTGCTGTGCGGTGCGGAGCGGACTGGCGACTGTTTCAACCCCTCGAGTTCCACAGCATTCCTTAATCAGCCACTGCTAAACATGACACAGAGGGGGAAGTCTAGGTTACGTATCTCTCGGGCCGTCTGTCTGTCCGTCTGGCCCTGCTGGCTTGATGGGTGCACAGGAGATGAGTTACAGCTCAATTTTCTCCCAGCCGTGTGAGCCGCTGTGGCCCGGAGCGGAGCTGTGGCCGTTATGGATATTCAGGCACGTGGAGAGAGGCAAGAGGCTGAGGTACACTGAATACACCTCCCCAAGGACAGAGTCTGCAGGGCCCAGCCGTAATGATGAAGTGCTATATTTATTACTGCTATCCTGCTGCCGCTCAGGCACACACACACACACACACACAGACACACACGAACACACACACACACACACACACACACACACACACACACACACACACACACACACACACACACACACACACACACACACACACACACACACACACACACACACACACACAGCCTATGCACGCGTTGCACACACATTCGCAGACATACACATGCAGACACACAAACACACAAACACATGCACCCGTCGCACACACACGCAGACATACACATGCAGACAAACACACACAGACGCATGCACACACAGACGCATGCACACACACACACACACACACACACACACACACACACACACACACACACACACACACACACACACACACACACACACACACACACACACACACACACAGCAGTTGGTTATAGAGTATAGACTTGCTCATGACGTCATGCAGTACTACTACTACAGCAGCAGTGGAGTGACCCCTTTACCTCTTATAGACAGTGTATTTGGAAGTTAGAGTCTCAGATTGAACACCCAGAGTGTTGATCCCACTCCTACTATGAAGGTTGAATTAACACAACCATGTAATGTGTGGATAGTGTGGCGTGCTTTTTTTTCTCCACCTTTTTGAACGATATTATGGAGTGAGCTCGGTTAGTGCCAGCTGTGAAGGACTGATGGAATGCAGTATCTCCTCGGTGCAGATGGGTGTGCAGTGCGGTGCGGTGTGATGGCGGAGCCAATCGTGGCCGCCGGGCCTCAGGGATGAAGGCCACCGTAAAAGGGAAGAGGTAATTGGAGGCTAATGGGATCAGGAATCACACATGTCACGCCTTCTACTCTTTTTTTTCACTGTTTCTGTGTCACACTTACTTTCTCTGTCAAACTCTGTATGATAGACACACACGCACGCACACACACACACACACACACAGATTCATAGACTTGTACTGACAGATGCGTCATTGGCGACAGCGATCACTGCTAACGAGTATGATTGTCCTCTTGATGACGGGTCTGGTCACTTGTGGGTCGTGAGATGGGGTTTGAGTCTGATCCTCTATCCACAGTCTCAATTTCAGCGGGAGTATAGATTGGTTTCCTTAAGGTAGTGGTTTGGGCTTGGGGAACTGTTTTGCTGTTGCTTCTTTCCTTCCTCAGTTGCCTTTTTGTTTCTGTGTCATGGTGGATGTCCTTTTCGAGCCCTCATGACCATTCTTTTCCACGTCTCTTTTGAGGGCAACCTGCAGTTATTAAGGTTGAATATTCATCCTCTGAGGTGTACTTTGATCATGTACTCATTGCACTGCATTTGTACAGCTTCTTTGGCCCTATTTGGGTTGGCTTTCTTTCCTTTAGTTGGGTGTACAGAATCTATTTTGGAAGGTGGTTTTGGGCATGCATACTATGACCTGTCCATCGTAGCTGCTACCTAGAAATAATTAAAGTGATGGGGATGTTACAGTAACATCCGTTAAGTCATTGCTACACAGTAGTCTATCAGCTGATCTTCAGGATCTTGTGGAGGCATCACTGTTGTTATTGTCCCAGTTGTTATTGTCCCCGACTACTGTAGGTAGTCCAGCTATCAGCACGATAGAGCAATGTGTGAAGAATGCCGACTTGGCAGTCCAGGAAAACCTGTAATAGTAACCCTACGGTGATGGTGGTTTTCTGCATCGATGACAGCTCTTGTGGACACACACACACACACACACACACACACACACACACACACACACACACACACACACACACACACACACACACACACACACACACACACACACACACACACACACACACACGCACACACACACACACACACTAAATATAGAGACTATGTACATCAATTCTACACTGCAGTAAACACACAGACATGCCCATGCATATTACTGTAGATACACAACTCATGCTCACAGCTGAATAAATAAAGTAACTCCTGAATGAAAATAGTGGTGGTGGCACAACATGCTAATGCACCGTACCAGGGCTGGACTTGCAATCCCATGGGGACCCAGGCAGAGAGAGTAGAGAGAGAGAGGTTCCATTGGCCCATTGTTTCCGGGTTCTATTATTGCAAGGGGGAGGGAGGGGGGAAATCCCCCTTTAGGCAGACCTAGGCAGACCTAAGGATTGTTCTATTCATTCTAGGAGCATTTTGACACGCCCCTTTAGGCAGACCGGAACCTGGTCACGTTAGGTGACCATAGAAACCTATTATGTTGGCATATCTCTATATAGGCCTACTTAGAGAATCTCTGATGATATGCCCCTTTAGGCAGACCGGAACCTGGTCATGTTAGGTGCCCATAGCAACTAACTATTAAATTGGCATATCTCTATATACTTAAAGAATCTCTGACCCAGAGTCCGGCCTGGGTTGCTTTCTAAGCCACCCGGTCTCTCTCACTCTATTTCTGTAATGATCTTCATTGTCCTTTCCACAATAAAGGCAAAAAAAGTCAAAATATTATTTCAAAAATATTCAAGTCTGAAGGAATAAAGTACTAAGATGCAGAATAAAAGAGACAGGTGGTAGCCTTGGCAAAGATAAAAGAAATGCTGCTGACATGTGCCTGCATGTGTTAGTCCTTGTCATGTGTTTGTGTTGGATAGGGGTTCAGCAGCTCCAGCAGGAAAAGAAGCCCAGCACTCACACACGCATGCACCCAAGCAGGCACGCACGCAGGCAGGCAGGCAGGCAGGCAGGCAGGCAGGCAGGCAGGCAGGCAGGCAGGCAGGCAGGCACGCACGCAGGCAGGCAGGCAGGCAGGCAGGCAGACCAGGCACACACGCACACGCACACGCACACGCACACGCACACGCACACACACACACACACACACACACACACACACACACACACACACACACACACACACACACACACACACACACACACACACACACACACACACACACACCATTTCCCACCCCCACAAGTGCAAGATCAAGTCAGGAAGTGCCCAAAGATACCCGGAGTCAGCAAAAGCAAACCCTGCCAAGGGTAGCAGACACGACTGCCAAGTAAATAAGCCCTGACAACCATCATCAGGGCTGTCAAGAGAGAGAGAAGGTTGGGGAGCGAGAGAAAGAAATAAAGAAGAATGGTTTAGGTGACATATGGAAGGTGAGTGGGATAGAGTAACCTTGGGCTTGAAAAGAGAAGTAATCACGGAAGAAAACATTCTTCCAAAGTCTACGCTATTGTCAATGTTTTCTTTATGTAGTTAAATTAATTTTCAGCCATTGTAAAATTCATTTTCTGATTTTGTTTTATTAACCCATGCATTCTGTGATTCATTCACAGGTATTATTGATAATAATAGTAATTATTATTATTATTATTATTACTATTACTATTACTATTATTATTATATCATTAATAACGATAATTATATTATTATTACAAATTAGTATTATTGCTAAATGTAGCAGTGTTGAGGCAAAGGTGGGCTAAAAACCTTCATGAACTGCCAGAAAACATGACCGCTTCTTAAGATGGTATGAAAAATGGATTGCTTTGCATGACCTATCCCAAGAAGGGACGTTAGATAAAAGAAAACAAATCACTACAATGCATACGAACAGAACGGCACCAGTGCTGGTAGCTTGTCTGTCCAGTTCTCTTTGCTCTTCAGCTTGTCATCTGCCACAATGCTTTTACCCAAGACTCCCCTCTACTCAGACACCATTAGGCATTATGGCCGCCATATAGAGCCCATTCATAGGAGGAGAATTCATTGAGTTGGAGTGGCTGGGAGGTTGAAAGTGACACAGAAAGCCATGGTGCAGGAGGGACACAAAAAAACAAAAGATGCTCCAGAGTGGTGTTGTTTAATGGCTGTTTTGTTAGAGTGCTGTCACACAGCTTTCCAAGGGCAATGCAGTGGAGAGAATGGAGAATGGACCTGTGAAAGTGATAGGGATTTGATCTTGCACTTGTGGGGGTGGGGAATGGCGTGCATGCGTGCGTGCGTGCGTGCGGGCATGTCTTTTTGCATTCCGACATTGTGATGGAGTGTGTGTGCAATTCTTTTGAATTTTAGTGTTTTTTTTTTCTCCCAGTGCAGGTGTTCCCAAACTTTACCATGACAAGGCCCCCCATATTCAGCTAGATTCCAGACAAGGCCCCTCTTGTATATTACCTGATTCCTGCCATTCATATAGCCTTCTGAGTGTGCACCCCATTTCACAAACACAGTCAAGGCCTGCGTGTCTCAAATAATCACAATAATACAACAATGTCCAGAGCTTATTACAATGCTGTTCTTCAGTAAAATGAATATTGTTTCATTATTTGTAGTTCATTTTGTTTTATGTTGGTTATCTATTTATTCGATTATTTATTGTATTTACTTATTGTATTTATTTATTTATTGTATTTACTTCCGCGTCCCCCTAGCACCTCTTTGGGGCCCCCGAGGGGTCCCCGGACCCCACTTTGAAAAGCATTGTCTCATTGCACACTGAGGGATAGGTGTTTCGCGTTTTATCTGTACGACATGTCTGTGTATGACTATGAATGCAATATTGTGGCTTAGAACCTGAAGAAATCAAATATACTGCAACTCATTTTCAGTCAGAAATGATCCAACTGTTTGGACCGATTATGCAAAAACCTTTTAGGGCAGTGTAAAAAATGTTTAAATGTATAATTGTATAATTTTTTAAAATGTATGATTCTGGCAACTGATGGAAGTGTGACATCAGACATTTGAGAGTGAAGTATGTTTGGGAGAGCTGAAAAGTTGTAGGTTAAACAGCTCCATCAGCAAGTGCAGCAGGAAAGTCTTGTGATAGACCAGGAAGAGCTCGAGTGTGACAGAGAAGGACGGAAGTGAAAGAATAGGACATTTTGACAGTTCTTTCAACTTCAGCATTAGTAAAGTAAAATCTGTCATTCGTATATCCTTGACTTTTTTATGACAGAAGAGAAGTGAAGAAAGTAGGCATATAGAAAAGGGCTGTGATTGCAGGATACTTTCTAACCTGACACTTGAAGAGCTGTTAGCCCACTGGTTTTGAACATGCGGTCTCATAACACAGTAGCCTTTCCGGTGTTCATTTAACACTTTGAGAGTTGCATTCAACACCACTGGTGTTGGTCAAACTCTGGTCAAAGTGTTCTACTGACACAGTAAAATATACTGCATACAGTCTGATGGATTCCACCCCGAGGCACTTTTGGCGTGCTCGTACCCAACAGCCAATCTCTCTCTCTCGCTCCAGGGGTGTCACTTCCTCTCTGCAGACCCATTCTTCATCTCTCCTGGATCACATTTCCCACCCTTGCTCTTGCTTTGCTCCCCACATCCCCACCCCCACCCCCCCATCTCCACTCTCTCAGAACACTCTCCTTTTCACTCTCTCCCACTTGCAGTCACTCTCTTTTCCCTTGACTCTGTCTCTTACACACACACACGGACACACACACACACACACACACACACACACACACACACACACACACAGACACACACACACACACACACACACACACACACACACACACGCACACGCACACGCACACGCACACGCACACGCACACACACGGACAGACACACACTGCCGGTGGAACCTGCTGCACTCTGCTGTTACCGCTGATACCATCGCTGGTAGTGAATTATGGTTCAATTAACCTTTTTTTGTCCCAGGAATACTGGGCCTTACGACAACACAGAGCAACCTGACAGACACATGGATCCAGTCCGCCCTGTTTTTTAATTTGATTACACCCCAGATAAATGGCTTCCCAGTGGCTGTGTGAGCAGAGAGCAGGCCTACCAGGGATTCGGACCAGCCATGTCTCCTTCTTGCACTCCAGTGGTCCGTGCGCGCACACGCGCACGCAGGCACGCACGCACGCACGCACGCACGCACGCACGCACGCACACACACGCACACACACACAGACAGTTGTGAAATTGGCAGTGCTGTGGAGATTATTTTCTCAACAGTAATTCTTCAAATCAAGTCAGGTCTCTTCTGTTTTGACAGTACACAAACTCTTCACATACATAGAATGGCAATCGGTTTTAGTATTTTGAATGACCCTGTGTTCCCTGAGAAAACCAGGGTTGTTCTTCACGAAAATTGTGTCAAATTCAGAGATTCGTGTGTAGTGTTTTGGAAAAAGTGTGCTAAAGAAGGAACGTTCAATGGCTTTGGCTTATAGGTTTAGTAAATGGGTGAGATGTTTTCATTATTGTGTGTCAAATACCAGAAATTGTGTGTAAACAATAGAGAAAAACTGTTAAGGACAGGACCGTTTTTGCCCACACCTGGCCCACACCCATACCCACACGCCCACACCCATACCCACACACACACACACACACACACACACACACACACACACACACACACACACACACACACACACACACACACACACACACACACACGCTCACAATGTAGCTCCTCTGCGCCTCAGATATACTGTATGTACCATCATTAATCTATGCTGTGAGGGCATGGTAACTACGGTTTTTATGCTGTTGTGAGCTTTCTCTACCCCACTGCAATCATGTTTCTAATGTAAAACCCTCTGGTACTTTCGTGGCAGTTTATAACAGTCTGTCCAGTGCATACTGTACGGTGTATGTGTTGTTTTTATGCTTTGTTGTGCAGCACAAAATGTGCATTAAGTCACTGGTGGCCTTCTCTAGGGTAGGGCTTCAAAAGCCCTCTTACTGTACGGATGGCTGAGGCAGTCATGCCAGTGGAAGCCTACAACTTGTTATGTACTGCAGTCATGCCAGTGGAAGCCTACAACTTGTTATGTACTGCATACGTATGTGTTGCATAACATCACCATCAAGTGTCCGCAAATCTCCGGAACTATTTATAGCAAGACACAGCCATCTGTGATGAGATGTTCTTTCACCCCTTTTACCCATTTGAATGATTTCCATATGTTTATTGTCATTTCTTGACAATAAACTCCTTACTAATCCTAGCTGTCCGTATTTCATAAACACTCTTTTTTCTCATGTTTCATGAATCCTTAAATGCAAGTTTGGTAAAAATTGAAGTCCAGGAGAAGCGTAATAAAATTAACCTGCCCTTATTACCACCTGCATTCTATTCTCCGCTCAACGAATTTCAACCATTCAAGTCAAGCTAATATTATGGTAATGAGCTATGACGCGGTTTGGCGAAAACCAATTGGAATGTTCATATCTCCGAATGTCCCAGGCTGTCAAGCCAGAGCCGTTATGTGATTAGCTAAATCAAACATGTCAACGACACATCCAGAACGAATAAAGCGAATTCATAGCAAAACTTCTTCAGCTACCTCCGCTACCAGGCAGCGTAGGTTGCCCTTGATCTTGACACAGCATTAGTGGTCAAAATTGTATATAAATAATTAATAATTTTATAGACATGTAGTATTGATTGATTTTGATTTTGAGTCTTTAGTACATGGCCATGTAATAATATTGTGGCAGTGTAATTAGGATTTGTACTTCAGTTTAATTTTCACTCCCCATTTTATAAACATTGCACCAATATAACACACAGAAAGTTTTTCCTCAATTTACCTGATTCCCTCCATGAAACCGAAATGGTGCAAGGTTATGAAAATGAGGCAAACAAATAAAAATGAAGCACAAATCTAGCTTAGAAAATATTGAAACATGGACCGATGCCAAGCAGTCTACTGGAATAAAATTGATGACACGTGTTTAAAGTGGAAAAACTTGCACCTATATCATAAGCCAAGAGCTGGTCATGAAATGGAACATTAAACACTGGCAAGAATTATATTGCTGAAATCACTTATTATTTTTTTACACTTTTTACAAAATAAATACAAGCAAGTCAAAAATCACCCAAATACAATGGTATGTGTTCGTACTATGTATATTTAATGATATGGTATGAGTAGAATGAGTTGTATTCATTCATACAAACATAATTTCAAAAGCTACACTAAAAAAAACACCAATAATGGTTCTAAATATGCATATGCAGACACATAAACGTTTTTCCACTCCAATATTGATGTTTAAACCACTTTTTTTTCAAGGGCATCAGGTCGGGGCCTGGGAACCAAAGGACATCATCCCCACCGTCACACACTGACATGCTGTAAATGGACACAATTCTTTCCTCAACTTGTATCCCACAAGAGAGAAGATGCTATCACTGTGCTTGTGTTATTTCACACACTTATTCCAGAAATGTCATATTTTCCAGATGGTTAGAATGTGCTTTCAGCACAAAAAAAAGCCCACATAAACTCCCTTTACTTCATTTTTCTTTTTTTCTGGCCACCATTCCTGCAAACCGATTTGAAGATTTTTCTTTCTCTGGGAAGGTTTTTGTAATTGCTCTTTTTCTTCCCGCATACCAGAGAAAATCTTGCCACCACCACGGAAAAAGAGTGATATATGGTGGTATGTCGGAGCACTTGGGCTGGGCACTGTGTGATTTATTGCCAAGTGTTTTCTTTACATTAGATGATTGGCAGCTGCTGAAAGATATGTGAAGTGATTTAGTGGGAGCCGCCGAAGATTGGCTCTGGTCAGGGAGGCAGAGCAGGAGGGCCAGCTCCCAGGCAGCCAGAGGAGGCTGTTCCACTGTTCCTCGGGTGTCATGAGCTATGATGAATTTAATCGCTACTAAATGTTGTTCGTTCGTTCCCTTAACGGCATTCTGTTCTTTATGCTCGCATGGCTCTCGTTTATAGGTCGGGCGGGCCATAATCTACCGCCATCAATCTGAACTAGACTTTTGAACTCTGGCTGTGGTTTTGTTTGGCCGGCGCCTCTTCCTCTGGGCGGACCACCCGGGCCCAGATGTTCTGCCAGAGCAGAGTGAGTTCTGTTGTCCCACAACATCTCTTCAGAGTTCAGGCCCTCCTAATCTGTCATAACATCACAACTTTCTCTCTTTTTCTTCACCCCCCTCTCTCTTGCTTTCTCTCTCTTGCTTTCTCTCTCTCTTGATTTGTCTCTCTTGCGTTCTCTCTCTCTCTCTCTCTCTCTCTCTCTCGCTTTCTCTCTCTCTCATTTCTCATTATTGGAATGCCACCATAAATATAGGCTATATGCATAACAATCCATTTTTACATGTGAAAAATACTGTATGTCCATATGGGGTCTTGGCATGATACACTGTAGCCACTGTCGTATTGACATGGGCACCCTTAGCAACTGAATATATTGACCTGACCATCCTCACAGGCTCAGCAGCGTCTAGAGCACATATTCAGGCTTTACGTGACACTGGGGGTAATGATCTTCATGCTCTTCGTGCTCTTATATTTTGTCACACTCTGGGCTCAGTCCCATGAGGCAGCTGAATGTGTGTGTGTGTGTGTGTGTGTGTGTGTGTGTGTGTGTGTGTGTGTGTGTGTGTGTGTGTGTGTGTGTGTGTGTGTGTGTGTGTGTGTGTGTGTGTGTGTGTGTGTGTGCGCGCGCGCGCACTTGTGTGTGACTCAAGGCCCTCAAAGCTTTTCACGAGGTTTTCCCTTGTCCAGCAACATGAAAATTAATAATCCATTAAGTATGTTTCTGCAAGACGAATCACTGTAATGCACTGGCTTAATCTTGGGTGGCTATTAGCTTGGCTGGAGGTGCTCCATGTTGCCTCATTGATGGATACGGCCAAGGCTTACACAGCTTGTTCTCTGGGAGCATATCCCATTTCCGTGTCTCCCCCAGGCCGTTAGAGACAGGTAGTCCACTTCCCTTGTTTATTTTGCATCTGGGTTGTCCAGACAATGTGGTTTCGGTATTGAATTTAGCACGCAAAGTACAAGCAATTAGCCCAGCGCTAATGCCAGCCACGTCGATAGCGGGAGCGGGCTTGCTGAGATCATAAACAGATCAATGATGTCCATCGCACTTCTTAGTGAGATTGTTTTTGACATTCATGACATCATTTCGCTGTGCCTCAGAGTGTCTGGAGAAACAAGTGGGGGTTAAGAGAGGGGGAGGGAAGAATAGTAGGTGGGTGGGTGTTTTTTTTCCAGCACTTTGTGATTCAGGAACAGCCAAGTATCTTATTCTTTTGTTTCAGAGAATGCCTTGATTCTCCAGGAAAATGCTATTGTCAAGGCTTAATTGCAATGGTGATACTTCATGACAGTGGCATCCAACATGCAGTGGGCTCTTCCCCTTCCCCTTCTATTGCTGGTGAGAGATATGGTCCTGCTGTTTGGGGTGGAAGTGGAGGTGGGGGTGGGTTGACAATACATCTGCTTGATATTAAGAAGGGAATTAACGGACAAAATGAGGCAGCTGTCATGCTTTAAGGCAATGGGGTTGCAGATCTCCAAGTCCACATGCCGTTAGTGGTGTGGTGTGGTGTGGTGTGGGCCCTGGCATCTTATCCCATCCATCTCGCTCTGGTCCCTGTTTGACAGCTTCACTAATCATATGACATCCACGAGCGTGTGAGTTTGTCAGCTCAGCGAGGTTAACAACTACACACACAAAAAGGCGAAAGCGAAGCCCACCACCATTTCTGTCTTTATCAACTCAGCCAGATTGCCTCCCTTTCAGCTCCTCTTTGTTTAATAGGCTTTTGATTAATTTGGGCGTATTGTCAGTGAACAGAAAAAAAGGTGATGCGGTGGACAGGGTTTTGTGACGTCGGCTTTTTTGTGTTGCGCTTCATCCTTTGAAATGCTTGGCACGCAGTTAAATGAGCCCGCTTCCTCAGTGCACTCTGTCACCGAGACAAAAAGGAAGAGGTGACCTGCTTTTGTCTGGCGGATTTCCTGCATTTGAAAACACAGGTACAGTGGATGGAAGCATGGTGGCATTTATAGAGTGTGTGTGTGTGTCTGTGTGTGTCGGTGTGAGTATGTGTGTCTGTGTGTGTGTGTGTGTGTGTGTCTGTGTGTGTGAGAGAGAGAGACAGAGAGAGCGAGTGAGAAAGAGAGCGACAGAGAGAGAGAGAGAGAGAAAGAGAGCGACAGAGAGAGCGAGAGCGAGAAAGAGAGCGAGAGAGAGAGCGACAGAGAGAGAGAGAGAGAGAGAGCGAGAGAGCATGTGAGAGTGTATGTGAGAGAGATGTAGACAGACAAAGGGAGGGAGTCTAGAAAAAAAACAGACGGGAAAGGATGGCATGAACTAAATCTGAACTCAGCTCTGTGGAGTTGAGAGCAGCAGAACAGCTCATCCCTCTCGAGTTAATTGCATCAACGCTGATGAATTCATTTAGCCAGAAGTGCTGTTAGCACAGTTCACCTCACAGCAACTGTCTCGCGTGGTGCCTTACATAAGGGGACAGCAGCACCATAAATAAACAAGGCTGGGCTGTGCCGTCTGACTGTCTGCCATATCTAGTCAGTGTTGCAGTGCTGCTCCACTTTCCCTTTCTACCCGATTTTAATCTTGTATTTGAACCATTTCAGGGTTGAATTAACACTGTGTATCACGCTGTGCTGTTATTTTGTTGAAATAACACTGAGAGTTGTATTTAATAGTTAACACTATTTCAAACTAAATGGAGTGGGACCATATAAGCTCAGAACAGTGTTGAATTAACACTGGAAATGCAGTACAGTGGAATCCGCTTATAGTGGTCACGGATATAGTAATCAACCGCTTATATAGATCAAAAAGCTTGGGACAGAATCATTTCTATACAAATACTGTTTAAATAATTCGTTTACAGTGATCAAAAATCCGCTTATAATGTTCATTTTTGTCATTTTATGAATGTAAACATGTGCAAAATGTATTGGAAAACTCAGTGTAGCCATTTCATTTTTTACTCCCGCGATTCCTTTCCCGACGTCTGCTGCCAGATAGGTTGTAAGGGTATTGCGTGAGACTCAACTCGCCACTTTTCCGGGTGGTAGCCTACTGTAGCCTACTCTAGGGGCGCCAACCGAGGAGTGCAAACTCCATACAGTGAATGGGCTGCGCTCTCCCGACAGCACCCCAGTGAACTGCAGGCATGGCCAGAGAACCTCTAACAGGGAGAAGGCTCAGTCTCATTGGTTCCCATTGTAGCCAGTTAGCTTTGCATGCATAATGCAGTAACGAGCGTGGGCCAGTCCTTCATGTGGGAAAATGTATGGAATGGAAAGGGGAACCCATGCTAAATACATTGCTACTGCGATTTCCAGTCACAAATATCATCAACAAAACATTCCTGGTAAGCACTATGACTGTTGTTTAACAATAGGCTGTATTGACAAATCGCACAGGTGTGTAGTTTTACAGCAGGTTAGAAGATTTCAACCTGTACTCGCTAGCATCGCGCTAATGTTTATGGGTTTGGCCCCATAAAAATTGAGCTTTGTGACCCAGTATATAATCATCTAGTGGCGCAAAATAATCGAAACGCTACTCAAATGGGGTCTTATTATTTCTAGCTTCGAACTTAATATTAATATTTCAGGACAAAAAATTATAAAAAAATCACAAAAATGATAATGGTAAAAAACTCCATTGACACCCATTCATTTTGCACTGTCCCGTGGTTAGGGTTAGCCAATTGTGGCTAACAGGAAGTTCCCCGAGTGAACAGCCCCTGGCATGGCTCGACTGAGTGGGGACGCAACCTGTTCACATAGAAACTCTCTGGTGATGAGGCTGTGTACACATGCCTCTGTCTCGCTAGCCAATGTAGCCTACGAGTTAACACCGGACAGCAAGCACGTGAATCATGTCTCTCTTATTCTGGGAATGAAAAACATAGGCTCTTCGAAACGTATGAAAATTTACCAAAAACGAGCCAACGAGATGTTTTGGCGAAGCTTGGCATTCCTCAGGCTACCTTGTGTTTAAACTGCAACAGCTGTACAGGCTGCGTCTCCCCACGAGTCCCTCCCACTCCCCCTCGCCCTTCTCATCTCTCCTATGCCAGCAAGCCCAGCGCGACTTTCCCAATTCCAACCAGTTCTTTGCGTGGCTTTTTTTAAACGGTGTCAAAAAAAAACACGTTGTAGGCTACTACTGTACAGCAGGCTATGCAGCAGTGTGTTATTTATCGGCGTGGCAATTTTAAGTGCGCATTCTTGCGGCGTTTTGCATGCATAACCTGAATCACACTGTGCAGAAACTCGCCAGAAAACGTTTGTGGAATGGGAACTTTACAAACTTATTTGACATCATAAGAGATGACGACCCGTGCGTGGTCTATGCTTTGAAATGCATGTAAGCCTCGTCTTTCTCAGCGCTCATTTTTGCCAGACAGGTAGAGACAAAAAAGGGGTGAAATAATACAAATTCGGTTTTAGTAATCAATCGCTTACAGTGTTCAAATTGGCTTGGACAAACGTGACCACTATAAGCGGATTCCACTGTAACACCGACTGTCATTTTCAGCCTGCTTTTATCCCCTCAGAGTCTGGCCAACAATGGACTCAGTGTTGGCGTCCGTTTCAGTCTAATACTCCAGACAGGGGTTTTGGCGAGCCAAAGACAGCTGACAGGCCATGCCACACTCCTGTCCCACCAAGTTGTCTGGGAAAGAGAGGTCAAGGAACCCCCCAACCCCACAGCTCAGCTGTGCATTATGTTTATATGTATGCTGCTAGACACTTTAAAATTCCTCTAGGATCAACAAAGTTACGCCACTCTGTTCCACTCTACTTTCCCCCTGCCGTCTACCACAATAACAATAAACAACAAGAAAAACAGACACAACAAGAAAAACAGACACAACAATGTCTAATTCTGTAGTCTTCCTGAGATTGCCTTGTCTGGCTTGCAGTGAAGGATCGGGTCAGTAGGATAGGTGGGGTATTAGGAGGCTGGGGGTTGGAAAAAAAAGACAATGGGCTCTGGAAGCCGCCAGCACAGCATTAAAGGAGACAATAAATGAATCCTAAATCGATCTGACCTTTTGCGGAAATGTATGCAGCTCGCATAAACTGTCCTCCTCGGTGGGTTAAGTTGGCCCTGCAGCCCCCACCTGGGGGCCCCATGCCGCGTGGAACAGATGCCATCCCTAGTCCTGGCCCCTCTATCATGGAATTTAATAGGCCATAACAATAAAACAGGCATATTGGGTGAACCCGGGGGAAATCAACAGCTCACTTGGCTGGCAATGTGATGCTTTTTTTGTGGGAAAATGGGCAAGCCAGCCAGGCTGGGGCCTCGTTTAGTAGCGAGTGGTGCTGTGTGTCCTGTTATGTCCTGGCTGTATCCAGTGCTGCATTTTGTGAGTTATGATGAGTGAGTTACAGTTCCATCAGAGGACAAAGGCAAAGGTAGAGAGAGAGAGAGAGAGAGAGAGAGAGAGAGAGAGAGAGAGAGAGAGAGAGAGAGAGAGAGAGAGAGAGAGAGAAAAGAGAGATGAGATGGGAGTCTGGAATGGAGCAGAGTAGCAGAAGTGCTGGTGGTGTACTGTGTACTAATGCTGATGTAATGGTACACTCTGAGGAATAAATAGCTGATTTCTTTTCCCGCTTCTGCTCGGAAGAGCCCTAATGGTTTATGCTTAACACACATTTATACAGGCTGATATCTTGAGAAGCTAATTATGATGGAACTAAATGACAGAAGTGGTCGAACAGTGACCTGGGAGTGGGCCCCGTTTTTTCTGGTTGATGGCGTAGTAGAGTAGCTTTTACTGTGCTTGGCGTGTGGCTTTGTTTGTCAGGATGGCTTTCTGAGGTGCTTCCACACACTTTAACGCGGGCCATATCTCAAGGAGGTAATCATGATGTCACAACAAGGCACCAGGTGGTAAAGGACAGCCTGATACACCTGCAATGAGGCCGGCGATATATTATGGGTCCTAAAAAGGTTTTTTTCACCTCATAATGTGTTTTGTTTCTTCTGAGGAGATTCGTGAGGAGGAGGAGGAGGAGGAGGAGGAGGAGGAGGAGGAGGTTCACGGTGCTGTATGCTCTGTGTGTGGTTCTTTTTAGAGATGCACCGGATCCTGATTTTTAGGATCCTGCCGGATACCGGAACCGGATACCGGATCCTACGAAAGGGTTGAAGCACAAAGTCTACTCGCACACGTGGACCCTTTTTATTACGTTGGCTCAAACTATTTTTTAGACTCATTGGCCTGCTTCCAAACTGTCTGCAAAGGCCACTTCCAAAGGGCTTTCACTCCATGCAGTGATTGGGGTTGTGAAAGACTGACTGATAGGCTACATAAAAACTAGAGATGCATCAGATCCTGATTTTTAGGTAACTGCCGGATACCGGATCCACTGCTTAAGATCTGCCGGATCCGGATCCTGTGAAAAACCCTATTATCCTCTCTAGTTCTTTTTGTTTATCAAGATGGCTGCCCGGCAGTGAGCTCTCTGCTCCTTGTGCCTGGGTGGCTCCATGTGGGAAAGGATGTTTATCCTGAGTCCATCCTAATGTTCATGTCAGTCTCAAAGCCACCCTGATCCCTCTGCATCTGCTCTACACGTGGTGTCCTGTCCTCATCTGGAGCGTTGAACTCATGAAACAGAAAAATATTCTGATGTTATACACAGTGTGGCAAGAAGTCCCCACCAGTGGTGTAGTGGGGATTTTTAAAGTGGGGGTACGCGATATTTAACGTCATCAAATAATTAGGCAAGTTATCATGTCAAACCCCCCAACTGTCCTTAATCTACCGTCATTACTTCTCCGTTTTCATCTGTTTGGACAATCACCTGCAATACTGCTATGTGATCATTCCTTTTTGTATTCAAACATGGGCAGAATATTTTTTTTCAATCTCACTTCAGGAGAAGTGGGTGGACTGCATACCCCCGCGTACCGTGCCCACTACACCCCTGGTCCCCACTAAAAAGTCACACCTGCTATTGGACAGCTTGTAATTTTGATTCCGCCATACATTTGGTGTTGTATTGTTTCAATAAACCTCTGCAATGTCTGTTAACGTCGTTTCTGAGTTGCATTGCGTGCAAGTTTTCACCAAGACCTTGTATTGAGGATGGTAATCTGAAAGCTGTGAAAATCAGAGGTGTCAAAAGTAAAAGTAAAAGTACGTTTGTGGTGTAATTACAACACTAGCACATGGCATTACATAGCTGTTACACCTTTTACTCCATTGTACCTAATGAGATAGATAGACTGTGTTGTTACTGAAAGACGCTGAAAACCTAACAAGGACCCACCACAAACCTGATTCAACCAGTGCAGAGTTAGCTGATCGTAAGACAAGTACACAGGTCTACTGGTTACTCAGATAAGTTACTTGTGTTGGAAGGAAACTGTGTTTCTTTTTTTTAACTTTTACTTTTACTTTTGACACCTCTGGAAAATACAGCATATCCTGAATATTCTCACAGGGATTGATGTCCGGTCTGTATGGGGGCCAATTCATAATGTAAAAAACATGATGCTTCATGAACCATGCTTTCAGACTGTGAGCCCGGTGAGCCTTGGCTTTGTTATCTTGCAATAGGATGGAATCATCTGTTTGGGGGCGCTGTGGCGCAGCGCACTAAGCCCCCCACATTTGGGCTTGCATGCCCACGGGGACCCTGGTTCGAGTCCGGCCGGTGTCATTTCCCGGCCCTGCCCCGCTCCATCTCTCTCTCCCAATCGTTTCCTGTCTATTCACATACTGTCCTGTAATAATAAAGGCCAAAAAGACACCAACCCCCCACCCCCAAAAAATGGAATTATCTGTTCATTGACTGTATTCAGGTAGTCAGCTGCTCATTCTTACAGCGGATTTACATGAAGAGTTCAGATGCAAAACCCCCTAAGTGCCTTTTCAGAAAATAATCTTAATTCATTTTTATTTAATACAAAGCTATCAAAATTGCATATTTTTAAATTTTATTTATGTAATATAACTATTTATATGTATTATCAAGTACATAAATGTAAACCAAACCAGGAGCAGGGTTCTCTAAAAATATAGAAGTGCAGGTCTTCAGAAATGGAGTTAGGGGGTTTTGCATCTGAACTCTTCACATGCAAGTGATTTGTTCCCGCCTCGAAACGCTAGCACCGCTTTGAGTGTGTGTGTTCCGAACGTCAGTTGGAGTCATTAAATTTACGAAGATCTTTCACATGACGTGGTGTGTCTTAATGACATGGTTGTTTAAATAAATGTGAAGCAAGATGAGAAAAAAACTTAATGAAACACTATATGGAAATAAATCCAGACATTGCAGAAGTGTATTGAAACAATGTAATAATCAAAACTAAAGGCGGTCCAACAACATATTAGTGTGTGTGACAATTTTTTTCGAGGGAACTTATTTTTAGCCAGGCTGTGTATTTAGCACATTATTTTCAGTAAGAGATACAGTAGTCATGATTTCAAAATGACTGAAAAAGTAGCCTATGTTATCTATGAGGCTGTAACTGAGAAGTTTGCCCAGAGTAATTGATTCAAACTGTAACTGAGCGGAGCATGACTAATTTGGGTACAGCCCGGTTATTATATAGTATTGGGCCTGTTCACACAGGGGGTTTGTTTTTGGATGCAGTAGGATGGCTCGCTCAGCAAGGGTGTAAGGGTACAATCCTTTTTACAGCTAAAGTTACAACGAGATGGTGTAGAATTTTCTTTCCCAGCACGCATGCACACACACACACACACACACACACACACACACACACACACACACACACACACACACACACACACACACACACACACACACACACACACACACACACACACACACACGCACACACACATGTGCACAGACACGTACAATCACTCATAACCCCCCTCAACACATAGCCTACTGGCACTGGAGATATAGAGGGGGTGGAGTGTAGCAACAGGGAAAAGGAGGGAGGAGGCTGGAGCAACAGAGAAAAAACAAGAGGGAGACAGATGCAGACCGAACAAATAGAGCAAGATAGAAAGTGAAATCAAGAAATTGAGAGGCGCTAGGCCGTCTTCCCATGGCTTACTTACTTCAGGGAACCATCTGCTGGCGGTTGGTTGCTTGCTGGGACTGGGACTGGCGCTGGGCGAAGGGTGGCCGGATGAGGCTGGAGGGAGGGAGTGTTGGCTTGTGCTGCCAGGTAGTAGGGGCTGTAAGCCGAGGAATCGTTACGCGCTGGATAGAAGCATGAAATTCGGTACACATGTTCCTTGAGTTATTTGAAGACATCCTAGAAGGGGTGCCCCAAAAAAACTCAACAGGAAGTGAGGTTTTGGACCAACTCAAAATGGCAGCTCACATAACTGGGAGCTGATTCTTAATATACCACAACAACCCCAGAAAAGCATATAAATGTCAATATATACAATTAAACTTACCCTGACACATTCTAAACAGTGAGCCCCAGAGATTTCAAACAGGAAGTACGTTTTTATGGCAATTCAATTTTGACATTATTATTATTATTACATCATTATTACCGCTCCATCAATGCTTTTTTTTCTCCCTGTGAAAAAGCACTTGAATCCTGGCTAAGCCGATGACTTCCAGTCATTCTCCTTAGTGTTCTGTGCTCTGGGTGGGCATTTTTTGGGTACTTCCGGTGCTCAGTCGTTATACCATTTGGTACACAAATCAGAAATAGCTACAGCTACTCAGAAAACGATTTTTATTTCAACATGACCACTAATAAATGACAGCAAAGTGAAGGCCTATAGCGCTCCTCCCCCACCCCCACACACCTGATCATGTAATAGGGAATTAATTATTTTGCATTCACCAGAACATTTGCACAATGCTGTACATGGCAAGCTGCATTCTTGCATCTTTTTTTTTTTTTGCAGTTTCGAGAGCAAAGAGGCACAGCTTTGCAACCACATTTGAGAAGCTCCCTACATACTTTAGCTGCCTCTGGTAAACGTGTCCACAAAGGTGTCCAAGTCTGATCTGATTCAACCCATCCATATTCCTTTGGAGAAGGTGCTGCTTGGATAGCCTGAAGACTGTTTGACCAAATGCTGGCTTGGTACACTGCACGGTTTGAGTGTTGTAGCAGTGCAGCTTGTGTGGGAGGGATATCTTTCATTGACAGGCATTTGTGAGGAAACAGGTATTTCCGAAGTTCATTGACTTTACTAAGGTCTGTTGCCTTGTCATAGAGAACACATGTGTACCGCTCCATCAATGAAAAAGCACTCGAGTCCTGGCTAAGCCAATGATTTCCAGTCATGGCAATAAAGGCAGACGTTACCTCTGGAAATGTTTTCCATGCAGCCCATGCTGTCTTTTTGCCTTTGCCCTGAAATTGTGAGGTTGTATCACAGCCTGTGAATGCATGGAAACCTGGGAGAGAGCAAGGCAGGTGTCCCTACCCAGGTCCTTGAAAATGCTATTCATGTGGAACTCTTTATAGTTCTTACCCATACCAAAACCAATCCAAATATTGACGTGTGGATACTGAGCAAGAAGCTGTCCAAACACCCCAAGAAGAATCACCACATTGTCTGTATCAACTGTCCTAACTACCAGTGTCTTTGAGCCATTCTTTAGAGCGTCTGCTATATGAAGACACACTCTGGTGTCTGCTTCCTCATGATCGCATTCTGGCACTGTTGAAGAATGACCAGATGAGACAATGTGTCTTCCTTTTGTACTGTGTACTTGCTTACCTTGCTGGAACACTGTTGACTGGATGCTGTCAGCTAACATTTCAAAGAGTTCCTCCTTGTTCTTTGAGTCTTTAAGGAAATCAAGAGAACTTCTGGGGAAGTTTTTTTAGTCATTGCACCCACTTTCTGCCGGATGCCTTTTCCCCTCTTTTGCCGTGTGGATTCTTTTAAACTTTTTTCTTTGTACACATCCCAAACCATATCAAGCCTATTGCATGATTTGAGCTGATTGTTGATCCATGGAAGAATGACTTCATTGCAATACTGACCAAATGTACATGCCTTACTAACTGGTAACGAATGGACAATAGCAGCTCCATCTATGATTTTCACATCTACAAAGGCTGTGACTCGATATTCAAAATAGTTCACCACAAAGCATGTATCACTGTGTTCTCTCTTCCTCTCAAAAAACAAACTGATGTGAACTGATGAGAGCACAGCTTTATATTGGTGGAAAGCCACACCCCTCAATGACCCTCGTTTCTGATCGTTACAGAATAAATTGAAAATGTGCAATGGTTAAGAAGGACGGGGTGGGGATTAATTAGTACTGTGAGAATGTGTCAGTGGAGGAGAATGAATGCCAGCTGTGTCTGTGCGCGTGTGCTAGAGAGAGAGAGGGAGAGGTGAGTGTGTGTGTGTGTGTGTGTGTGTGTGTGTGTGTGTGTGTGTGTGTGTGTGTGTGTGCACGTGCATGCGTGTGTGCATCTGTCTGTCTGTCTGTCTGTGTGTAGATAGAGTAGAGTAACTATTTAATGTGGGATGTGTGTGTGCGTGCGTGTGTGTGTGTGTGTGTGTGTGTGTGTGTGTGTGTGTGTGTGTGTGTGTGTGTGTGTGTGTGTGCGTCTGCGTCTGCGTCTGTGTGCGTGCGTGTATGTGTGTGCGCGGGATGAAAAATACTCCTTGCCATCCTTGTCTGAAGAGCAGGCTGAGTGTCTGGTTGCGTTAATGCTAAAATGCTAACATGCTAACGTTAGGACAATTCTGTGTGGCCCAGTTCATGGGCTCATCTCTGCTCACCTAAACTGTTTGACCACAATTTTCTTTTTTGATGTAATAGATATGACCCACTGCAAGTTTTTAATAACATTTCTGTATACTTGTTCAATAGATAATTACCCAGAAATGAGCACACAATCGTAGAGTCATCTCATTCTGACCATGGTTTTTAGGATTTTACTGTATTTTATTCTACATAAGACAGATGTAACATTATTTTTATGGTAAGTTTGGCACATATTTTCAAAGTTCAGTTTGTATACATCACATACAAATAGTTGGACTGGCCCATAACACCATTCTGTACAGGCAGTACAGCATTTTACTACTATTGGCTCGTTTTGGGCAGCCATATTGGATTTACCCCATAAAAATGACCTTAATGACATTGAAATTTGGGGCACCCCTTCTGAAATGATGGAGAACACCCTAAGGAAGGTCTACACCGATTTTGGTGCTTCTATCCAGCGCGTAACGATTAGGCCCTTTTTGGACGCTAAGAAACCCAGCTAAGGAGACTCAGGTGCCACTTGCAGCACTGGCTGGGCCCTGGGAGAGAACAGAGAGCTGCATTGTGTTAGCCCACACAGCCAGGCCTGGCGCAGCATGCTAATCCCTCCTTTAGTCACTGTCTGAGTATGAGCATGTGTTCCACAGGGGCCAGTGTTGCCAGATGTGTCTGACCAAATCCCGCCCAAAATGCCCACAAAAAACGCCAAACTGCGCAAAATTCCGCCCAACTTCAACTAATTACGTTGCCTTCTAGGGGCCCAAAATGGCTGAAAATGGCCAATTTTTCCCGTTTTTACCCGCAGACGCTTGTCCCAAGTAGCCTGATTGGGCAGGCACCTGCACAATCTGGCAACACTGCACAGGGCTGCTAGCTCCCTAGCTCCAGCCTCCAGCACCCTCCCATTAGCTGCGCTCTGGCCTCTCTGAATTCCATGCAGTAAAAAATGAGGAAAGGCAATTCTTAACGACTCCCAAAATTATCTCGTGAAATATTCTACTGTGAACTGCATAGCGAGTTTCAGTTTGCAAAAAGCAACTTTTGGAAAAGTATTTGCCCCTGATGCCATGGACCTACATACTTTAGCCTACATACTGCACACATAGGCTACTGTGTGTTACAGGGGAGTGCAAAATGTACCTCAATGAAAGCAGGATCAAATTCTGGCCTGACAGTTGATTGCAGTATCTTATACATATAGGAGGGGGAAAGGATCTGCACACTGTTTGCAAAAGACTTAATTTATTAGGAGCAACGTTTCGATCATAGATCTTCTTCAGGCCTGAAGAAGAAATCAAGTCTTTTGCAAGCAGTGTGCAGATCCTTGTCCGCTCCTACATGTGACAATTTTTTGATTTGGCACCTGCTGATGCTTTTTTGCTGGATGTGCGCACTTCCACTACACAGTATCTTATACATAAACATTTTAAAAAGTTTTTCTTTAGGAAAATTTGCCTCGGTTAGTTACGGTACTGGCCTAATCTAATGCCATGATTTATGCTTAATAGTGTAGCGTAGTGAACTAAACCAACCCACCAAGTGGCCAAAAAATATTTTTGCTTGGCAATTTAGTCTAGCCTTGTTCATTGTAGGATCACCAAACAAGACACATCAGACTAACAAAAAAGTGATTCTTTGATTGCCATAGCGCTGCCCAACTCTTGCCACTAGCTGGTCCCATAAGATTCAATGATAATTGCGATCTTGGAGGTAGAATTTGCGTTGCTGGGGTGAGTTTCTCAAAAGGGAAGTTGTTAGCCTGTTAGCAACTTCGGTAGTAGCCAATGGGAAAATGCATTGAAAGCAACGAAGTAGCTAATGTAGTAAGCAACTTTGGTTTCGAGAAATTCACCCCTGGACTCAGAAAACAGTTGGAAGTAGCCTACAGGAGAACGATGCAACTCAATTTAACTCAAGGGGAGGTGTGAAATGAATTTGTTGCCATAAATTGTATGGTATCACTTTGAAAACAGAATACGAGCATACCAACATTCAAGTCAAGTCAAGTCAAGTCAAGTCAAGTTTATTGTCAATTTCTTTACATGCACTGGTCATACAAAGAATTTGAAATTGCGTTTCTGATTCTGATTGGCAGCTCCTCTAGTCAATGAGTGCCAATGCTGTTGTTGCTCTTGTCGTGTTCGGTGTGTTTGTGCAGTTTTCACATTTAGTCTGGCTCGCCCAGCTACGTAATTGCTGTAATACTGAATATGGATTTTTAACATTAAAACACAACTGTTTTGACTCTTTTAATGACGCTTTCCCAAATATTACCATGTTCCATTGAATGAAAATTCAAATGGGTAACGTTACTCTTGACTTTTCAGTGGGCCTACCCAAAGAGGCGAAACAAAATGTTCAGCCCTTTCCAAGATCCTGACTTGCTAACGGTTGGTTTGTTTACATGACGTTTGAAGTTGTCCTTATCATACGCCAACTATCATTACAAAATCAGGAGACAATATTCAGTGTTCAATGTTCAAATTCCATATTGGCCTTTAGGCCTGGGACATGCTTGCTGCAGGATAACGAATTTCCCCTTTTATTGGGGATAAATAAAGTTTGAATCTAATCTAATCTAACCTAATCTGATACGTGTGCATGTGCACTTTTCGTGAACGAGCGCATCACAATGCGTACTTCATGTCAATTTTGCGTGCGGTAGAGCACCACAAGGTATGCAGAAGCATGCAGACAGTACAATATTGACAGAACCGTGAGAGGCGATCCTCCGAATTTCCATGTTGAGGCTGCAGTACAGTCAAACAGTGAAGGAAAATATTAATGAGAGAATCATGACTATCTGCCCCCTACATGAAAACTACAGTATCCTACATAGCACTCTGATAGCTCTTTTGCAGGTATGTACACTTGGTCTCACACGGTTCCATGCATAACATAGCAAGCATGTCCCAGCCTTATGCAGACAAAGGAATGGTGTGGGTACATTTCAGTTTGTCTCAAGAGGGAACACATTGCTCCACTGTTGATGCTGTCAGTCAGTCACACACAAAGATGATTGGCATCCCTTCATCCTGAGCCAGCCCTGACACACGCAAACACACACACACATACAAGCGTCCCATGTCACGGTCTGGATGATGGAGGTTGATAGGCGCAGCATTAAACTTTAATCCTCAAG
This sequence comes from Engraulis encrasicolus, assembly GCF_034702125.1. Taxonomy (NCBI): domain Eukaryota; kingdom Metazoa; phylum Chordata; class Actinopteri; order Clupeiformes; family Engraulidae; genus Engraulis; species Engraulis encrasicolus. Next base: position 11,186,145 of record NC_085862.1, on the reverse strand, counting down.
GGAATGGCATGCCAGCCCCATTGTTTGGCCACATATGGTCAGTATATGCCACTCCTTCTCACTGCCGCTATCCGTCTCCCGTAATCGCCTTTCAGGGTCTTATGTGCAGATACATAATAGCCACTTGGATTAAATATATGGTATGGAGATCATTCTTCTAGGGCCAAGCCATCCCTCATGCATTTACCATTATGTGTTGTGGTGGTCACCACTCGTGTGGGGGTCTCCTCCTATCAGCTGGCTGGGCTCGGCTGGGCTCGGCGCTATCAGATGGGGCTGGATGTGCGCTGCGCTGTGCTGCGCGGGGAGGAACATTATAAGGTGGAGGTGGGAGCCCTGACCTCCATCTTTTTCTGATGTGGGCCGTGTCTAATGGGCCAGAGGTGGCAGATTGAGATGTATTATTGTCCAGGCTGATGATGGAATCAGGAGGAATACTGATGTAATGTGTATCTGTGTGTGTGTGTCTGTGTGTGTGTGTTTGTGTGTGTGTCTGCGTGTGCGTGTGTGTGTGTGTGTTTGTTTGTGTGTGTGTGTGTGTGTGCGTGTGTGCGTACATGCGTGTGTTTGTGTGTGTATGAAAGAGAGAGAGGGGCAGAATGTGTCTGTGTGCGCCGTGCGGGCGTGTGTGTGTGTGTGTGCGTGCGTGTGTTTGTGTGTGTATGAAAGAGAGAGAGGGGCAGAATGTGTCTGTGTGTGTGCCGTGCGGGCGTGTGGCCACACATACAGTATGTGGGTGTGTGTGTGAGAGAGTTTGGGTGGAGGTCTGATGCACTCATGTGTGCTGCACAGTGCTGCAAGCCTCTTGCTGGTGTTCTACCAGCACGGATTGTATTTTGCTCTTCACTGCCATGTCTCTGTATATGTACCCGTGTGCGCCAGTCAGAATGCTTGAATCCTGGACACCCCGAGGGGCATTGCTTACCGACAGTCAGGATTACATGTCATTTCAGAGGATGGTCAGTACATAACAGTGTCATATTGGATTAGACCTAACTCAATCGCTTCTACATTTTACAGCCTGCTGGCTATTTCCCTCATTACATTTGTGTGTTCGTGTGTGTGTGTGTGTGCGCGCACCTGTGTTCGTGTGTGTGTTTGTTCGTGTGTATTTCTCTGCATTTCTGTGTGCGTGCGTGCGTGCGTGCGTGCGTGCATGTGTGTCTGCGTGTGTATTTCTTCACGCTTCTGTGTGTTGGTTTGTGTGTACACTGCTGCAGTTTGTCATTTTGGGGGCTGTGCCAATATCGTGGCTTTTGTGGCTCCATAAGGTGTGTGACTCTCCAGCCACATGCAATCAGGCCACTGCTGCTGCTGCTGCTGCAATAAAGAATTCTTATTAAGACGCTAGAGCCCCCCTGCAGGACACGTCGAGGGCCAAAGAGGCACAAGGAGGATTTGAACGAGGCCTCCCCACCCAGGAGTTATGGGAAGCAGGGGAGGCATTACCTATAAACAAGCAGCAATCACCCAGGCCTGAAAGCACTCGCCACCTCCCTCCCTCCTTCCCTCCCTCCAGCACTTTTAGCTTCATTTTTGTCCACTTTTAAAGAGGTGCTGTTGAATTACTTTATAGCTTTTATGGATCTCTTTTCCTCAAGAAAGTCTTTCTCGATATATCCCTCAAAACCATGAACATTGCGGTAACATTGTAAAATGAAAGGTGTCCCTACTAAAGGTACTGACGCCAGAGTGTTTCCCCTTGTGTTTGTTGTTTGTTGCATAGCTGTCTTTTAATGTTGAATTGTTGACGAAGATGTTTTAAGATGTTTTTGTTGTGTGAATCCACTAGCTGAGGAGACACCAATAATCCTTGTACTGTGCTACTCACATTGGACAGTGAGATGTACTCAATCCCTTATGACTCTCAGTCTTATACCTTCTAAGTTTGTGATCGTAGTCAAGGAATGGGTGTGTGTTTACTGCTGGTGTCTGGTGTACAGAGGAAAAAATAATGCATGCATGCACTGTACAATGGACAACAGACATGGCAATACATGTCAAAATAATAGGGACAGGAAAATGGCAAATATTTCTTTGTAAGACATTATTGGGTTTATTCCTGGTACATTATACCTTATGTAAGTGAGGAAGTGCATTATACTATTGTAAAGGGAGGATATGAAACTTGATCATATAAAACATTTGGTCACGGTTTTGGTAAATTTAGTGTGTATGTGTGCGCGTTTGCATGTATATGTGTTGGCAGCATGTGAATTTAGGCACAGAACACCCACCATGGCTGTAGAGGTTTTTTGCGGGTAGAATAACGGAACAGAGAGGGTGTATTCATTCTCTGATTGAGGCCAACATGCGCATCTCCCATACACAGCCTGGCAGCATCCCATTTGCACATGCACAGCAACATGTCACACAGCACCACTACTGTACATATACTAGGGCTGCACAATTAATCGAAAATCGTGATAAAATCGTGAAATCGAAGTCGCGATTTCAATCGTGATTTAATCGTGGCAATAGTGACCTAGTGTCCTTGGAGCCAGAACATACTGACAGGCTAGTGTTTCTGGCCAGTTTCATGCTATTGCCTTAACATAATTATTACAATTCATTTTATTTTGCTTATCCCGTATATAATTCATTCTTGGTTATATTTCATCTTGTCATAATTTTCAAAAAAAAAAATCCACAAATATCAACAATCGTGATTAATAATCGTGATTACAATTTTGACCGAAATAATCGTGATTATGATTTTTTCCATAATCGTGCAGCCCTAACATGTACTATGTATTCCCATCTCCATCACACTATCAGAGAGAGTAGAGAGAGAGAGGTTCCATTGGCCCATTGTTTCCTGGTTCTATTATGGTCCCCCTTAGGCAGACCAAGGCAGACATAAGGACTGTTCTATTCATTGTAGGAGCATTATGACACGCCCCTTTAGGCAGACCGGAACCTGGTCGCGTTAGGTGCCCATAGAAACCTATTATGTTGGCATATCTCTATACTTAAAGAATCTCCGGCACACTATCATCGCGTTGCCAAATGCACTCTTCTGAGCAGTCAGCTGTGCTCATATCTGCTCTGCTATTTGTCAACAGAGCCATTTAGCAGGACATGCCATTCCAGTAGAAGGTCTCCCCAGCGTAGCGTTCTTTATTCCAAATGGGCAGTTGCTGGCCTAGAGGTGTTTTCTCTGTCACGGCGCTCCAGTGACAAGTCCCGAGGACATGCCTCAGGATGATTTGGATATATACTCTATTCTGAGCCTTAAAGGAAATCAGCAAGGTCTCTTTTCAATTATTTTTATACCTTTTGCTCCTGGCATTCATAAAATAAAAATAAAAAAACCCTCATGAGCATGCACGTGGACATGCACATGCCTGGTGTTGTATAACGCTTTAGGTTGTATAGGTTCCCAATCAGAATCAATGTATTGACCAAGTTCACGTATACAGTAGTACAAGGAGTTTCCCTCAGCAGTATTCACCCAACATTTGGGTCAAAGATGTCCAACATGTCCTTCAGTGCAACGGATACTTTTGCTTACTGTAAATGCAAAAAAAGAGATTTTTTTTTTATTATTTTTTTTGGCTTGGCTTTCATGCATTCACTTTTCAAAAAAATGTCAAGTTTTTCACAGTTACAGTAAGCAAAAGCATCTGTTAGCACTGAAGGACAATGTCATGTTGGACGTCTTTGACCCATTTACACTGTAGCATTTACAGTCTCAGTTACAGTGTCTCTACTGCATATCATGAAGAGACTGCAGTTCTACTACTGACATAAGAGCTGCCTTTCCTATCCTTTTTTGCCACTATGTCTTTTTTAACCTGATTTATACATAATTGATCATTATTAATGGCTGAATAGTCAACATTTACGTCTGAACTGTTGCTTAGCCAAGGCACAACGCTGACACAACAACAGTAAAACATTTTAATTGTGCAAGCTTTGTTTTACAAATTGCAGCACTGTGTTGCGAAGTATATTTTTTATTTTTACAAAGTCAGCTCTAACACAACGCCTCCTGAACTCCTTTCTTTGCAACTGTCTATCCTCTGGCAGTTCTCCTCTCCACATACTTTGCTGCAGGATAAATGGCTTCCAGTAATAATCTGATGCATGCGTCCACTGGCTACCACAGTGCACACTTAACAATCTACTTCGAAATGCTCAGCAGCAGATCGGGCACGTCAAACGCATGGCACCGACACAATGAATGAGATATTTCAGATTAATTCACAAAAAAATCCATTCTGTGCATTTCACTGTGTCAGCTAGAAAAAAAAATGCATTTAATATTCACACCCGATTTCTCTGATATCTGTGATGATAGATTTGCATCGCTCTAATACCTGCCACAGCTGACACCAATGAGTAAATAGATGCCTCATTGTTCTGAGTCTGGGTTTGATGGATTTACAAAGGGGTTATTTACCAAATGTACACAGTAAAAAAAAGCAGTGTTAATTCAACACTTAGAGAGTATTCGGGGACCAAATTAACTCTAGAAAGTGTTAAATCGACTCTGTTAGTGTTGCATTAACACTGCAGTTTTTTCTGTGTATGGCTAGCAGGTGTTGGGAGCCGGAGAGACGAGACAACTCTGCTGGAATGCATTAGTAGTGTGGGGGAATGAGGTGCTCAGCATGCACAAGAGAGAGCCACTAACAGGCAACAAGCCATTAGCACTAATGTGGAAATAGACACAGATGCAAGGTGAGCACAAATAATGGTTGCAAAATGGTCTCGTAGATGCTAGTTAACAAACATTATGGGCCTGTTGTGTGTGTGTGTGTGTCTGTGTCTGTGTGTGTGTGTGTGTGTGCCTGCGTGCGTGCGTGTGTGTCTGTGCATGTGTGCATGCGTGTATGTGTGTCTGTGTTATGGCAGTGAATTTCTGTGCATGTTTGTCTATGCAGGGTCATTTGTCATTCTGCATATAAGCATCGAGGAAATAATTGCTGCTGTATTTTTCTCTGAACGACATGCACAGTCTTAATCCGTCTCCATTAACATCACTTTACGGTGTGCTTTCTGAGACTCCACAAGTCAAATGTCTTTTTTTTCTGGCATATTTTTTTTCCTTACTGCACAAGTCCATCCAGCCCAGCCATACAACCAGCCAAGAGCTGACTGATACTGTCATTTTCCCTGACAGACCACAACAGACCTCAGCAGCTATTCACTTGCACCCCCCCCCCCAAAAAAAAAAAACCCACCACAGACATACACACACACTTTTGTTATAAATAGGCTCAATTTTATTCTCCATACAAAGACAGGGCTCGGCCAGGTTACCGTCAGCGGTGGCTTCAAACCCAACACTGCTGCCGCTGTGCCAGTGGAGCTGTCAGCCTGCACGGCTCCTTTGTTTCACGGAGAGGCAGCCAGCACGGGAGGTGGTGGAGGAGGAGTGTGAGGAAGAGAAGAGGTAGTGTCAGGGAGGAGGAGGAGGAGGAGTGTGAGGAAGAGAAGAGGTGGTGTCAGGGAGGAGGAGGAGGAGGAGTGTGAGGAAGAGAAGAGGTGGTGTCAGGGAGGAGAGCGAGGCAGGGAGGAGGAGGAGGAGGAGGTGGAGTGTGATGGAGGGATATAGAGAGAGCGAAGAGAGGAAGAGATAGGGACGGAGGGAGGGAGAGAGAGAGGAGGAGGGATGGAGGTGGGCAGGAATCATCATCCCCAACCTCCATTGCTCAGTTTTATGGCAAGGTAACGGCAATGCCAGTGAACTGAGATCTAATTTGGCAAGCCATTACCTTCCCACAATGATTCATTTACATTCTCATACCAGTGCTGAGCTGCGCACTCCCGGCTTGGTAGGGCAGGCGGATGGGTAGAGGAGGGTGTGGGGGTTAGGGGCTACAGTGTGGATGGTGTCTGTCCGTGTGTGTGTATGTGTGTGTGTCTGTGTCTGTGTCTGTGTCTGTATGTTTGGATAGGGTGCGTGCGTGCGTGTTTGCAGGTTGCAGGCTGCAGGATGGCTTGTGTCTGTCTTTGTCTGTGTCTTTGCCTTTGTGCATGTATGTGTGTGTGCAAGAGGGGTACGATGAATCACACTGCGCTGCCTGTCACACTATGGATGTGAGGGGGAAAAAGTGAAAGGCCTGTAATGTAATGACACCTGAGCAACCCAATAGTAGACTCGATATGTGTTGGAAAGTGCAGGAAAAGTCTCTGCTGCTTTTGAGTAGGTTGGAGCAGCAGGGTCCTGTCACTTTCCCAGGGCTGCTGCTGCTGCTGCTGTTGTTGTTGTTGTTGTTGATTTTGTTTGTTTGTTTCCCCTCTGGAACCGTCTCTGCACCGCACAGCTGTCGCCCGACGAGTCTTTCTTCCCTTTCTCAGCGACAGGGTTGCCAGATGAGACTGATTTCCAGCCCAAAATGTGCTCAAAATCCACCTGGAAGCACTAAATCCCACCCAACTTGAACTAAATTCTGTTGATTTCTATGGCAAAATGTGCAGGAAAACCCGCCCAAATGCCCTTTTTGCCCATTTATACCCGCAGACGACCTTCCTAAGCAGCCCAATTGGGCGGGAAACCACCCAATCTGGCAACACTGCTCAGCGATGGTGATAGCCACATACTGTACAGCCTGAAGATCCATTTCCCTGCCAGCGTCCCCCGTCTGTGATATATTTAGTCAGCCGGAGAGCACCAGATCATGTCTTGCCAGGCCTCTCCTCAAAACGTGTACATCATTTCCCATGAGACTTCCTGGATGTTTTTCTTGATGTCATACATGCCCTACTACGTGATCTTTCTCCGACAGCTCAGCCCCATCGGTGACCTGGGCAGCAGACAAACGAAAGGTAAGTTGTTTAGGCCTACACATGGACACCTCCCATCCCGTCCCATCCCTGTCGTCGTCGTCGTCATCATCATCATAATCGTCACTGTTGTGATTATTGTCGCCATCATCTTTGTCAGCGCAGCCCTGCATGGGGGGGTGGGCAGGCCAACGAAGGCTGCGATCATTATCGTCTGTCTTTCTCATCATTAACAGCAGGCCGCTCATCTCTGCTCACCCCCCCACACTGCCAGGGTTCTGGGCCCCCCAGCTGCAGAGAGGAGAGAGAGCGTAGTAGTAAGGGTACCCGGCGGTCCTGATGGATGCCTAGACTAACTGTGTCAAGAAATGCGCCAAGATGATCCCTGGGAGCTAAAGGAAAAAAAGTGCATAATGACTCTCTGAGTCCCTTACTCCATTTCTCTTTTTCGCAGGTTGTCCTCCTCCTCCTGGGCTCCTCTCTCTCTCTCTCTCTCTCTCTCTCTCTCTCTCTCTCTCTCTCTCTCTCTCTCTCTCTCTCTCTCTCTCTCTCTCTCTCTCTCCCGTCACCTCTGCCTCAGCCCCTGCTGCTGGGTAGCCATTAGCTTGGAGCCGCTCAGTGGGGTGTGGAGCTTAAAAAATGGAGCTGAAAAGCTCTGTGCTGTGTCAAACTGACAGCAGATTAGGTTCTTGTGGGCTCTCATTTTCGCTAGAAAGCCATCAAGACTCACCAATGAGTGCACCATCTTCCGAATGGCCAGAGCCAGGCAAACCTGTTGTGTCCTTCGATCGTATTTCACTTCTCTCATTCTTTCACCGACCCCCCCTCTTCTTCTCCTACTTCTTTTCCTCGACTCACCCACTCCTCTCCTCCCCCCAATCTCTGCCTCTTGATTCGTTTTTGTCAATCTTCCTTTCTAGCTGCTCTTCTTCTTCTTCTTTCCTTCACCTTTTCTCCTTTCTCTGTCTCTCAGCCTCCTCTTCTCCATCTCTCAACTGCTATATTTGAGGGTGTGACATGCCGCATAGCCAACAGCAGGGACCACATGTAGCTTTGGACACATTTTTAAAAATATTTTTTTGGGATATTTTTCGGCTTTATTTCATAGGTGTGAAAGGTGGACAGGAAGCGAATTGGGAGAGAGACGAGGAAGGATCGGCAAAGGGCCAAGGCCGGGAATCGAACCCGGGTCAGCCGCATGGCAAGCGAGTGCCCTACCGGTTGGCCACGGCAGGGCCGGACGCATGCTAAGATGACACACTGCAGTATGTTTCTGCAAAGACAAATGACCAAGGAGGTCATTGCAAATGACCCACATTGCTCAGGCCACCTGCAATATAGGGTTACATACACTACCTACCACAAAACCTTTACAGGGACACTGTGTGAGATTTTTAGTTGTTCATTTCCAGAATTCATGCTGCCCATTCACTAATGTTACCTTTTTCATGAATACTTACCACCACCACCAAATTCTGAGTATTCATTATGACTGGGAAAATTGCACTTCTCATACATGAAAAGGGGGATCTTCTCCATGGTCCGCCATTTTGAATTTCCAAAAATAGCCATTTTTAGCTGCATTAAGAATACTAGACCATACTAGAAAATATTTGTTTATTACTTAGTAAACTTTCATGTAAAGATTTGGCAAGAGGCAGCCAAGTTTCAATGAGCAGCATAGTTGCAGTACCTTTTTGTCCATTTCCTGCACAGTGTCCCTTTAAGAAACCTGAAGATGCTGTTCTTCTTTTTAGGGTGCTCAAACTTTATTTGTCTTTGCTGTTGTTTCAATCTAAATGAAATATTTTCCATTTGGAACACAGTACAGTATCTTCTGTAGATTGAGAGAGAATGTCATTTTCCCACTCTTAATTTATATCACACCTGCATTTCTCTTTCTGTTTCTCTACTTTTAATCTCTCTGTCATTTGTTTCACACCTCAATGGGCTCATTTTTCATCACATTATAGCATGGACAAAAGTGTGACAAAATAAATGTGATTTGCTGTCTATCTAAAGCACTCTGTAAGGCTACTGGTTACAGTAATGCTAGTCTTCCCACCCATACCCCTGTTACCAAAAGACTTATCTGAAGTGTCACCAATATCTCATTTGACCACTGTTCACATTTTACATTTCCACTTGTGTCTCCTGTTGGTTTTAAGAGAGTTCAGCAAAAAATGAGTTGCGCTCTTGACACACGTCCTTTTAGCTCTGGTGCGATGGTCAAGTAGACATAAACTGTTTGCAGGGGTGACTCGTACACAGAATGACCACTCAAACAGAGTGTTTTTTCAGAGTGTTCTTTTTACTTGGTGGAGCCCAGAAGGGTGAAAAAAAATAAATAAAATAAAAGGTGCAAACGTTTCGGTCCTCCTGGACTTTCCTCCCCTTTTTGCACTGAGGAAAGTCCAGGAGGACCGAAACGTTTGCACCTTTTATTTTCTTTTTTTTTCTTCACCCTTCTGGGCTCCACCAAGTAAAAAGAACACTCTGAAAAAACACTCTGTTTGAGTGGTCATTCTGTGTGCGAGTCACCCCTGCAAACAGTCCTGTTGGTTTTAACAAATAATTTATCTGGTATAACGATGAGTTTAGCAGCTGTGCTTGTGTGTAGAAATGTTGCACTGTTGATTTCTTGTTACTGGGTGTAGATGCATCACAGAGTGATCTGCGTGCACTGTAGGACATGGTGTATAAAAACTATAAAACATTTGACAAACTGATATGATATGATGTCTTGTTGGAAGCTGAAATTACTCCAATAAAAGCAAAGTATTTATGTCATTTTTTTCAACTTACTCTTTGCAAATAGTTGAAAGATTTTTGGAACTTTTCAGCTATGTGCAGCAACTACTGTATAAATACTGTATTTACTGTCGGAAAAGGGTTTCACTGTTTCACATTCGAAAGTAGACCTTGACACTCCACAAATGGTGGAATGATTTTGGCACTTGAACTTTTTAGGCGTATGCAGCAAGTTAATACGCTGCTATGTCGGCTGGTCCACCAGAGATAAACAAGTTTGCCCTTTGGAGGGTTTGTACGCATGGTTTGTCTGCGGACCTTGTTACTAGCAATCATAGGCTACATAACATCCTCTCTACACCTCTAGATATGTAGATATTCACCACACAGAGAAAGGAGGGGCAAGGGGGTGGGTTGTGTCCCTTTTGAGAATCCTTACAGCTCAAAGGGTTGGATTTGTAACTAAAATCCAATCTGCAATGCTTCATTCTCTTCATGACCAAGGCAGAGCACCTCTGTCCCACTCCATCTCTGTCGACTCTGGCGGGTGTGCGGCTGTCCCGGGTGGAGGAGGGGCAGTAAGATGCTGAGGAGGTTGATAAGCCAGTTAGCGGGGACTGAGATCTGGTTGTTCCAGGACATATATAGGCCTACAGATGTCCTTCAGATTGTGCCCTTACCTCATCCGGATTGTCGCTCTCCATCACCATGGATCGATAACATGCAGCGGCTCTCCCGTGGGTTCAACAGTATATTCCCATTCCACCGTTCATTTGGAGCCCGAGCTAAGAAAGGTTGTCTTTCTGTTTTTTTGTTTTTGTTTGTTTTTGCTGACTCATGGGGGACCACAATATCATTTAAGGGGTTGTCTGAGTACCATGTCTTTGCTGTCTGCCTTCACATACACAGGCATGCACACACAAATGGACAAATGTATTTTGCTTTCGAGCTTTCAAACAGCTAACACACCAGTTCTTATCGCGCTTCCCTCATCGACTGGATATACAGTACAATTGATTTGGAGAAATCTCACTTAACCATCAGCTTATTTGTCAATGTTTATGTAGGCCAGTACGTGTGTATTTCTTGATACAGGGAATGCCTGGGGAGCATACTGTAATCAACAAGAACACATGTATTCCCTCAGACAGAGGATAGGATTACATTAATGAATTGCGGTTGTTATCAATGAACAGACAGCTAAGGCCAAAATTAGTTTGGGCCTTTCCATATTTGCAGGGTGGGATTTGTTGGAGAGGAGGCCGCGAGAACCCCCCGATTTGTTATCACCATTAATGCAATATAACCTATATAGTCAAAACAACTGTTTTTGTCGCAATTTTTGAAATGCTACTGATGTTGCTTGATCTTTTAAAATCACCCTCCTCAACTGTGTGTAATAGAAATGATTGTTTCAAATCTCACCTGTTAAGCATTTATCTTCATCAAAACATGGTCTTACAATCAGTACCCAAAATGTTGACCATTTTTCATCACAATGCACGGCAACACCTAACTCAACCTAATTTAAGCATAATCATGGACATGTGCATCATTCATTGATAACATACCTTATTGTTGATATAAAGGAAATGAACTGTGCGTGTGTACATTGCATTCTTGCTTGTCAACATGCATGCGTGTGTGTACATGTTTACATGCTTGCCTTGCATTCGTGTATGAGTGCAAGTGTGCGCGCATGCCATGTGTGTGTATGTGAATCCTGAGAATGATTGTCTGTGGAGTTGCAGGCCTCAGGATGTGCACTTTAAGAGATAAGGATTAGGCTCAGCCACAAGACAGCTGCACTGATTCCCATTGATTTTCCTGAAGACGCAGTGCTGGCCGGTAGGCACAACCTCAAACCTAAGCTGTTTATCTCGCCATCCATAAAATGAGAGAGATTGTACAGAGAGAGAGAGAGAGAGAGAGAGAGAGAGAGAGAGAGAGAGAGAGAGAGAGAGAGAGAGAGAGAGAGAGAGAGAGAGAGAGAGAGAGAATGGGAAAGGAGGAGAGGAAATGTGGAAAACGTAATGAAAAAATAAATGTGTGGGAAAGGTAAGTGCAGATGGAAGTGGTAGTGGTGAAAGCATCAAATGAAAAACGGAGAAGGTTAATCAGAACATGGAGTTGGGTAGTTTTGGACCGAGCCCCGCTGCATTAGGGCTGCTTAACCCATTGTGTCCTGGAGCAACATCTACGCTGCATTTAAGTTCTTGAGATTTGAGCTGTTTCATCTAAAATGTGGGTATTTTAGAGCTGAATGAACACATTCTAGTGTAAAATGAAGGTCCTAGCTTTAAATGCAACTTATTTCATGTTTTTAGGTGCTTCGTAGGCTGAGATATTTAGGTTTTAATAGGGAGAGGGAACCTTTTCACAAAAAGGGCTTAGGCTAAAATGGGTGAATCTGGCATGGTCAGAGATGGAGAGGTTGGAGAGGAGCTAGAACCTACAACGGTAGAGGAGAGCTCACTGTATGAAATATGTGCAGTCGTCTAGTCTGTCCATCTCCTCGTCAATAAACAAGTTACTGTATCTTGCATAGCGTCTGCTCTGAGGAGGGCAAACAGGTCCTGTGATATTCTTCAATGCTGGATACTGGAGGGGAAGGGAAGAGCAGTCAATATACACAATATACTGCAAAGTGGTAGGACATGTAGTAGGATAGAATAAAATAGACCATCATCAGTGGTAACATTGTGCAATGCTGTTATGGTGCTATAGAATTTACACATTTCAAACTAAGCCCTCAGATCTTAACTTAGCCTGTAACTTTTGACCTCTCCACATTTATGCTAAAGATTGTTGTGCGTATACTTCCACCTGAAGTCATACATCATCAGCTGGTTGGTGGATCCACTGAGGCACTGAGAGATAGGCTACTGTTGTGTTGGAGAGAGTGTTACCACCTGGTTTACAGGGCTTTACATTGATCTTCCTCACAGAACCAATACTGTATAGTGTCATTTGTAATTTTTATTTGGGCTTGTCTTTGTGTACAGTAGTATGAAGTTGCTAGTGGATTGCAATGGAAAGAGCCACTCCAAACTGCCCTTTTCAACATCCAATTGAGGAATTGAGCAGGATATGTGAAATTGCATTGCCCATATGGCTGATGGATTTGTCTAGAAAGGTCCATTTTTGAAAGTCATGGGGCGGTATGAGTCACTAAATCTAGTCATCAGTATTGAGCCTGCACATCATTCTGAGCATGTCCTCTGAAATCATATGACATGCATGTTTTTTATTATTATGCATTTATATGACATATTTAACTTTATCCTCCATGATAAATGCCTTAGCCCGTGCCAGTGAATGTTGACAAGCCCACACATTCACGCTCAGAAATGATTAATGTTTTGCACTGAAATGACTAATGTGAGTAATGTTGTTGACAATAGAATGACTGCACTTCTCACTCATGAAACCTGTTTGATAGACAAATGTAATGAATGCATGCACTACACACGTCTATTGCACAAACTAAACAATGCACAAGTTTATAAATCTGTGCACTTAAAATGTTCATTCTCTGATATTGCTGTTAAGCATCATAATGTGGAATGGTTTTGCTGAAGTGCACAAAAGACTATGCACACGGTGTAGCAAATAATTTTGCTGCCCACATTCTCAGTTTTACATTTCCCGCTGTGTCTCTTATGCAGCATAGCATACATCAGGTTCTGTAACCTTGAGCTGTGTCTCTTCTGCAGCATAGCATACATCAGGTTCTGTAACCTTGAGCTGGTATGAATGGAATTCCTTCCTGAGCTGAGCTGCTTTGTTGAACAAAGGGTCATGTCTGTACCGTAAAAGGGTTCGTTGTGTTTATGATATGTTCAGATGTTAAAAGTAGATGTTAAAATGTTAAATGTTAAAAATAGACTTGGTCATGGATAAAGAGAAAATGCATATCACATTCACATTGTTCGTGTTGTCACATGGTTATTCCTTCATGCCTGGAGCTGAAGGCATGACCTTGGCAGTTCCGCTAACCCACTCCCCCAGCTGTGTCGTAAAATTAATGTTCCAAACTTCTCAAATTGAGCCGTGATTTTAAAGGGCCTAGAGTGATTTACGAGCATTCCCAACCCGGCGCCATCACATCTCCTCCACTGGTTTTTCATACATAAGTGGCACTTCCCTAGTATATGACACCAAGTAGATTCCACTGTAAATAACCCCCGTCAGAGAACAGTGACACCCCATCTCACAGGTGTGTAAAATGTAAAGAATATATAAAACAATTTTGTAAATCACAATGACGCTCACTGAAGCATTTTTCTATTCTGCTATCTGTACTAGGTTACTACTATTGGTACGATATGATACTAACTATTGGAACCATAACTAGGCCTACTCAATAAAACTACAGTCCTACTATGTTACTACTGCACTATTGTTGGAACAACGAGAACAACAATAATAATAACAATAATACAAGATTATATTGTTATTATTATAATTATTATTACTACTGCTACTACAAAGCAGTAATAGTAGGCTACTATTAGTATGCATGTACGTACCTGTACTACTGCTAAATAGTAGTACCAAGTAGGCCTTGTAGTAATATTACAACTTCATAATACAGTGAAGTTGTGTTATTGTTAATTAATTCACATTCCCCCTTTCTTCTGAAAGGATTATGATTATTAAAAGTCTCTGCACGTCCTTACGGGTGTCTGAGGTGTGTTGTTTAATTCAATCCTGTCAGTCAGGAACTCAGGATTCCCCTCTGCTATGGTGCTGTGCTGGTTTTTTTCCCTGTGTGTGGCCTTTTGAAATTGATGCTGGCCTCCATGGTCGGCATCCATATTAAAAAGGCTCATAGGCTTTTGCCTCTAAAGTAATTAAAATCCTGTGGCGAATTACTGAATCCCCCACTTAAGTCTGTCCCCTCACCCACAGCAGCGAAGCACCCTCTGGGGTGGCCTTCCAGACTCGCTTTCACGCTGCTGATTGAAAGAGCTGCAGTCACACCGTAACCCCCTCCTCAACCTCCCACTGCTACAGCCCTCCCCAAGGTCCCATTCTTCTCCTTGCACACTCTCCTCCCCGCACAATCAAGTAGCCTACCCAGGGCTATCAGGTAACCATGTCCTTGGTTGCGGGGGGTTCAGGTGGTTTATCAAATACGTGAGTGAGCTCTGATATGAATGCCTCCTCTCTCGACTCACCCCACCCCACCCCACCTCACCTGCCAGATACTGGCTGGAGGGCAGACATTTGGCCTGAAGTTATGTTGATATATCTGTAGGACTGCTTGCATGTAAATATCAGCAACAGGGGAGGGAGAGGGGACCAAGCCGCAGGCCTGGGAACACTATCATTTGTAAACAGAAGGTGTATGAATTTGGAAAGCAAAGCTGCAGATATTTGCAGTTTAGCTCAGTGGTAAATCACTACACCATTCTGAATTACCAGAAGATAATCATTGGTAGGGAAAGTGGAAAACAGCGATCCTAGCGGTTACGTTCCAACCACCAGGGCGATCCTATTGAAACTCCCATAGACGAGTTTTTAAAAAAAAATCCCACAAAGATATGACGCTGAACTTGCACACCAGACACATGTTTCAGCTTACACAATAGGATTAACTACTACCTGTCGAAATAGAAATTGTGCCAATCTGGTTGGAAACGGACTACAGCTCCCAGCATGCTGTGCTTCGCGCCTCATTGACAACACAGAGAAACAAATGAAAGTTCTTCGTGTTTCTTCACATTCTTGTAATCCTGTGAGTTCCATATTGGCGTCTTATTACACATATATACACTCGATTAGTTTGGTTTGGTTTTAGCTTCTCTAGATATGATGGCTTCTGTAATGAAGATTATTATATGGTGTGACGTCATCGGTCGAATGCTCCATTCATTTCAGTGGGGCTCCCCAACGTTCGCACGTCTGTTATGTAAGGGTTAACGTTCGGCGAGAAGGTCGCTACCGTGGAATAGCAGCACGACAGAGAGAATCTTTAGACCCCGACGCGGAGCGGAGGGGTCTTGTTCTCTCTGAAGTGCTGCTATTCCACAAAGCGACCGACTCGCCGAAAGTTAACCCGCTTATTATATGGATATACTTAAATGATTCACACATGCGAGGACATTTCTTTAGACCTATTTAATGTTAAGATTGTTGCTGCGCAAAACAAAACAGTGCCATTGTGGAACACCGCTAGGCAACAGCTAGGTAGGCTAGCCAGGACAACAGGTGTTGTCTATCACAGCAGCTGATTAGAGTGACAAAAGACCGGACCCCCTGCGGAGGAGTGATATGAAACATTCGCTTTAGCCACTGACTTGTATACAAGCCAGTGGCTTTAGCAGTGAACCAGAGAGGCTATGAGTGAACGTCTTGTTGCCATTGACAGCGGTAGCCAGGACAACGGGTGCTGTCTATCACAGCAGCTGATTAGAGTCTTGTTGAAAAGTCGCTTTAGCAGTGAAAAGTCTTGTTGCCATTGACAGCGGTCTGTTATAGACCAACCCGTCCGTTATCGAAAAATAACAGACGTCCGAACGTTGGGGAGCCCCGTTGAAATGAATGGAGCATTCGACAGATGACGTCACAACCATATAATAATTTTCGATAACGGACGGGTTGGTCTGTAACAGACCGCTGTCAATGGCAACAAGACTTTTCACTGCTAAAGCGACTTTTCAACAAGACTCTAATCAGCTGCTGTGATAGACAACACCTGTTGTCCTGGCTACCTAGCTGTTGCCTAGCGGTGTTCCACAACTGCACTGTTTTGTTTTGCGCAGCAACAATCTTTTGACATGAAAAACTATAATAAACGTAACATTAAATAGGCCTAAAGAAATGTCCCCGCCATGTGTGAATCATTTAAGTATATCCATATAATAAGCGGGTTAACATTCGGCGAGTCGGTCGCTTTGTGGAATAGCAGCACTTCAGAGAGAACAAGACCCCTCCGCTCCGCGTCGGGGTCTAAAGATTCTCTCTGTCGTGCTGCTATTCCACGGTAGCGACCTTCTCGCCGAACGTTAACCCTTACGTAACCACCTCTCTGGCTAATGTTTGGCTATGCCAATTACATGAAGTAAACACGTCACACATGCGAATCAGTGTAGTTCTGTATTAGCTTTTTTAAGAATATTAAAATCAGTTCAGATCAGTTAAACACCGAATATTTTACCACCTGAATCTGATCAAACGGGCCAACATGCGTATTATATGACAGCCACTGCTCCTACTTCGTCGTCAGGACCGAGATGTAATTTTTAAAGAAAAAAAACATTCATTTGATGCAGAGGCCTGGAACTTTGCCAGCAGGGGGCGATGAGATTACTTTCCCTCCCAATTGAAGGTGACCCCCACACACAACCTATCTATAGTGTGTGTGTGTGTGTGTGTGTGTGTGTGTGTGTGTGTGTGTGTGTGTGTGTGTGTGTGTGTGTGTGTGTGTGTGTGTGTGTGTGTGTGTGTGTGTGGTCGGTTTGACAGAGTTTGACAGAATGGAGTTTGAAGGTAGTTGAGAAGCAGCAGATGTCTGTTGTCTTTAAAGATCAGGTCTTACAGCTCAGGATGAGCTCAACACCTGGCAGACCCTCACCTAGCATCACATAGCAGTGGCAAGTGATGTTCCCATCCTCAATCACACACACACACACACACACACACACACACACACACACACACACACACACACACACACACACACACACACACACACACACACACACACACACACACACGTACACACACGCACACGCACACGCACACACACACACAGTTTGTATTTTTTTAACCCTCTATGAATTACAATAAAGTGAAAGTGAAAGCCCATTGGGAAACTCCAACTCCCATTGTCATTGTGACACAGCACTCCACAGCACACAAGTGAACACTGCACACTGCACACAACGAAATTGCATTTATGCCTCACCCGTGCAAGGGGGCAGCCCTCAGTGGCGCCCCATGGGCAGCAGTGCGGTGGGACGGTACCATGCTCAGGGTACCTCAGTCATGGAGGAGGGTGGGGGAGAGCAATGGTTGATTACTCCCCCCACCAACCTGGCGGGTCGGGAGTCGAACCGGCAACCCCTGGGATGCAAGTCTGACGCCCTAACCGCTCACCCATGACTGCAATAGGCCTATTTATAATTATGTCCACCATGTAAAGCAAATGTGTTTATCTTGGTCTCTTCAGACCACACGACTGGTTCCAGTGATCCATATCCTTGGTCTGTTCATCTCTCTTGAGACCAAGATAAACACAAGGTGTCAAGCAAGTGTGGTGGTAAACAAGAGAGTTTTACAAACTCTCAATATTCAAGCATGGTAGTGGGACTGGCATGCTTTGGGGATGAATGGATGCCGTCAACATTGGAAATCTGAATTACACCTAAAAGAAACATACATGTCAACATGCAGTTTGTGATACTCTCCATAG
>NC_085862.1:11150737-11158237 GCF_034702125.1 Engraulis encrasicolus | reverse complement strand
GTTTCCAGCTCACCTCAGGCCGCCAGGGCAGTCGCTCTACTCCCACGACATCTTCGACATATTTTGCGTCTCTGCCCTGGTCGCATCGCATGCATGCTTGCTCCCCCCTCCCTCCCATGTAGAGCTGCGCGTGCCCCCCCGCAACGCGCATGCTGCCCCTCCCTTTGCCTATCTCTCGAGGTGCAGGTGAATCTGAATTTGAAAACTTAATTTAGGAAGCTTCAATCAAAAATACGAATTGCAAAGCAACATGAAACATGAAATCTTGCCTATTTTTCCGAAGCATATCTACACCTGGCTGTCGGGTTTTTTTGCTACCTAAACGTGGCGCTGGCTGGCTGTCAGATGTATGATAACTAAAAGTTCTAAACTCAACATTGTTGATAATAGAGAGGTTGATTGTGAGCATATTTTGTACCCTAATATGTAGACTGTGTGTAGGGCTCTAGCCGACACCCAGGCATCTTCAAAATCTTTCGTGTCTCTTATAGACGCTCAAGCGCCTGTCGCGTGCCTTCTCCCTCCCCACCGGAGTTGTTGCGTAGGCCTACTACCTGACATCGCTCGTGCCCATTCTCGACGGGTCTGATGAATTTGTATGACTGACTTAAGTCTTTATTGTACAAAACTTCAATCAAAATTATGAATTATAAAGAAATCAAATGATATTGAAATATGAAATTATAATTGCCAAATTATTTTCCCCTCCCTTGGAAGGGCAATATCAGCCAATGTGGGCAAAAGGGCCGTTGCTCGGGCACCGTGGGCAACTATACTGTGCACGTGCCTGTTCCTGTGCCTGCTGCTCTGTATCTGATCGTATACACTACATGCTTCTTTGTGAGCACTTGCACATTTTAATCGTTTGAAAGCCTGGGTGAACCCGCAGTGCTATTTTCGTTAGCACGTCTGTTCAGCTTTACGTTAATGTGAGGCGAGTACCTCAGATCATATTAGCGATAGCATCTCTGCTTATGATTCAGTGACAGCGTGAGACCATGCCCCCATCACACTCTCTTGGCAGAGATAAAGTGCAAGAGAAAAGCACAGAATCATCTGATCTGAATCTTTTCTGTGTGTGAAGAACAGAGGATTGTGCTCTTCAGAGAGAGGGAGAGAGGGACAGAGAGAGAGAGAGAGAGAGAGAGAGAGAGAGAGAGAGAGAGAGAGAGAGAGAGAGAGAGAGAGCTCTATAAAAGAGGTCTCAGGTGGTTTTCAATGCCTTTTCTCCTCTCAATTCCAGATTCATTTGGGCATTCTCAGAATGGGCTTTTACAGCCCTTTTCTCTCTGTTGAATGCATACCGGTAGCCTTTTTTAAATCACTGAACTCTCCTTCAACTGTGCTTTATCAGCTGTTGAAACAACTCTGTGAACAAAAAGAGGGCGCGATATCAAAGGATCAAAACATCTCTTCAAAAAGAAAAAAAAAACCCCACACAATGATTCCATGTGGTATGTGAGATGGAAAAGCATGTAGCACCATTTCAGCTTATCACTCAGAGGCTTTCGTCTAATCAATGACTTCATCAGCTTTACAGAACGAGGGCATCCAATTACGCTGTTATGGTCTTTAAATAATGCACGAGGCTGCAGGCTGCCAGCCGCACGAGGCAGATATCTCCATCTTCACACAGAGCAACATCCGTCTCTGCGTTTATAACACTAACCTGTGTCGGTTGTAACAGCCTGGGAATATTGTTTTGGTTGTTAATCGAAGCCTGACTGAAAACGGAGGGGGTAATAAAGTCATTTATAGATAAAGGAGCATATTAAATCTGCAACTGCTTTTAAGGGGAATGCAGGTATAATTTATTGTTGTCCCAACGAGATTACGGCAGATCTTGGGGCGAGTAATGCGATAAATCCCAATTAATTGCATTTGCTGGAAGCATCAATACGCAGGCGTGATTTCATTTACCTCTGCCCTAATGCAGTTTGGGCTGTTCCAGAGGTGGCATATCCATGCAAATGAAACAATAAAAGCCACACAAGGGGAAAAGAGTAATATCAGCGGTGCACTCACTGAAATAATCTGCTTCGGCTGCTGTATACATGTGCACCGGTGTGTGATGTGCAAGTGCATGGAGGCGTGTACAGCCACACGGGTGTGTGTCTACACGTGTATATGCCTGTCCCTGCATGCGTGCATGCATGCGTGTGCTTGTGTGTGTGTGTGTGTGCGTGTGCGTGTGTGTGTGCATGTGTGTGTGCTTGTGCATCATTGTGTGTGTGTGTGTGCGTACGTGCGTGCGTGCGTGCATGTGCGCGTGCGTGCGTGTGCGTGCATGTGCGCGTGCGTGCGTGTGTGTGTGTGCGCGCGCGTGTGCATGTGACGTGTGTGTGTGTGTGTTTGTGCTTGTGCATCATTGTGTGTGTGTGTTTGTGTGTGTGTGCGTACGTGCGTGCGTGCATGCGTGCGCGCGTGTGTGCGTGCGTGCGTGCGTGCGTGTGTGTGTGTGTGTTTGTGTTTTTGCGTGGGAGTATCTGAGCTCTTTGTTCCCGTGTCTCAGCCTCTGGTGAGAGTGAGAGAGTGAGTGAGGAGGGGGCTTCAGCTGCGCTAAGTCTGTGGACAAAGGAACAGAGAGGCTGGGCTCTCCTCCACTGCAGCACACACACACACACACACACACACACACACACACACACACACACACACACACACACACACACACACACACACACACACACACACACACACACACACACACACACACACACACACACACACACACACACACACACACACACACACACACACACACACACACCTTCCCTATGAAGGCTACAGAGGGAAATAGACTGGAAATTACCCGTCCTTAATTAGGAGGTACCCTTAAGGTTTTGCATTCATTTCATTAACATATTAGTACCCATGAAACCTCTTTGGGGTGGGGATGGGGATGGTGATGGGGGTAGTGTTTCCTAATTTACAGGTGCTGCTGGTACCTTCTGTACTGTACCGTAACTCAAACAATGGATGAGTGTCTTGGGGAAACACCCTTGTGATCATCATATCATGTCATTTCCATTTAAACAAAACTAAGCGCTAAAAGAGTTCCTGATGTATTCACAAATGAACGCTTCATCAATAAAACAATATAACTTGATGATGAAAAAAAGGAACCATCTTTTCTCCATTGTCTGTGAATCCCTCACTAAGCGGATGTCACGCCACTGGATATGTCCATGTCCATTTCATGTCTTTGACACGTACTGTACAGCACAAGCCATCGTGGGGTCATCCTGCCTCTGATCTTAATCATCAAGACAGTGAGCTTCCGCAATCAGCAAACACTCAAGAAGTCATTATTTCTTGCTTCCAAGGGACCCATTTAACTGAATTTCTTTTTTTTCCTTTCTTTGTTGGGAGCGCTCTATCTATCATCTGTACAAGCCGCTGGAATGGCATTTAGCGAGGGAGGGAAGAGTCAAAGCTAATTGGGATGCGGCATCTCTCATCTGTGACATGGCTGCTCATTAGCGGCGAGAATGGCGATGCCTCAGAGAGGTCAGCTGACCCTGCCAACTGTGCCAGTAAAGTGCTCATACGTCTCGGGGAGAATGTGCTCCACTCCACTCCACTCCACTCCACTCTGGTCGGTCGGGAGGAGAGGGATCAGTCACTTCGGATCCCATTTCTCCTCTCATGCAGGCTGGGCTGCCTGTCAGAGGCTCACGGCCTGACTCTGCTCGTGAGAGAGAGAGAGAGAGAGAGAGAGAGAGAGAGAGAGAGAGAGAGACAGACAGACAGACAGACAGAGAGAGACAGACAGAGAGAGACAGACAGAGAGAGACAGAGAGAGAGAGAGAGACACTCAACTCAAACTGTCAAATTCTTGGAATCTCGAGGAGTGTGATAGAAACACAGAAACAAACACAGTGCAACTCAGTTTTAAAGGGCAACTCCTGCCAATTTCATTTTTTTTAAAAATGAGCATAGGCCTACTCCAAATATTTTCCCAAAAGGTATCGCTGTTTGCTAGCTGTCTGCTGATGTTGCATAACCTTTTGGATGTTTTTGGGAATGAATAAAAATATTTTTTTGAAATGTAAACAAAAGTTGCCCCCATTAGAATAGCTCATATATCGGAAAGGGCTGAGACAAAAAATGCGGCGTCACCGGGTACTGACAAGTCAAGGGTAGCGTGAGCAATACAACAGCACATTGAAATTGGCAGGAGTTGCCCTTTAAGTGAGAGTGACTGGATGTGCATAACTCTCAACTTCTCACTCTCTAACATAGACATGCATGCTGCTGACTGCATGCGTGCGCATGCACGCAACACACACACACATTCATGTTTGTGCGCCAAACTGCAAAGACACACACACAAACACACATGTATTCTCTCTCTCTGTCTCTCTCTCTCTCTCTCTCTCTCTCTCTCTCTCTCTCTCTCTCTCTCTCTCTCTCTCTCTCTCACACACACACACACACACACACACATACACACACACACACACACACACATACACACACACACACACACACACACACACACACACACACACACACACACACACACACACACACACACACACACACACACACACACACACACACACACACACACACACACACACACACACACACACACACACACACACACATTTACACTTAAACATCTACTCCCAGGGGAATTTTCAGACCATTCACTGAGATGGTGGAAAAGCGATTTTTTTCCCCCTCTCCTTTTTTCCTTGGGATACTGCCTTCCCTCTTTTCTCCTCCAGATCCACTCTGCATGGCTAGTGACAAGTGGCTTTGCGAAGGTGCTGCAGACAGAGATTCTTTAAGTATATCTCTCTACTCTCTCTGGTACAGATCTTTCTTTTCCTGTCTGCATCTGGAGAAGTCTTGCAAATGGCTTATCTCGTTCCCCTCACAGACTTTCTCGGAATCATCTGTCAGCAGAAATGCCTCCACCGGGAATATTCGTCCCCCGTTTTAAAAGCCCTGCATTAATCATCTGGCGGCGTCAATGAAACACATTTACAGAAAGCCCCTTATGGCCATGTCTCCTTGATAGAATAAGCTTTTTAAAATATGCACGTCATATGCACTGTATGTATGTATGCCTGGTGTGCAGTGCATCATACTGTTGATTCAAGACCCGCTTGAAATTTCCGAGGGGACTTCATCGAAAAACTACACACTTCATTACAAACTCCCTCTCCTCATTCACCCACAGAGATCATTAAGTTTGTTAAAGGGGAAAAAAATAGTTTGATCATCAGAGCCAAATATATTGTGCGTACATCACTCCCATGTGGAATTGGAATTCACACAGTAGCCTACATAATTATATGTCAAGCCCATCTATCTACGTACACCCCCACCCCACCCTGCTCAGACCCAACACACACTAACACAATTCTATGCCTACAGTATGCCCATGTGCACACACATTGTCTGACTTCATAACCAACTTTCAGTTGGTTAAAAACAAATATGGTTTTGTGTTTTGTCATATTCCCCAGATAACTAGTATTTTGATGTTACTTTTATATGGTAAATAGATGTTACTGTTCTGCAATGCAATGCTATAATGGTAGGCTGTAACCTGCCTTCTGTATTTGGGTTTCTGTGGGCTAGGTTGACTCTGAGGTCGAGGTTGAGATTGACCTAAACTAAACTACAGTTATAGGCCTAAGGTGCACTGATAGGATGGTGGCCAGAGTAGGTATTGCAACTCTGCTGCTCATTGAAATTGTGCTGCCTATATTGCCAAATTTGATATTTTCATGAATATTTACCAAATAATAAACTAATATTTAGTATGACCTATATACGGTATATATGTCATGTATGAAAAGTGCAATTTTCCTAGACATAATGAACACTGCAAAAGATAATATTTGTGAATAGGCAGCATGAAACTGCTGAAAATATTACATGGTGCACCTTCAAAGCTAATTGATTAATTGTAAATAATGTACTATGTAAATATGACAACACATAGAGCTCATAGTTTTACTGTAAGGAGTGCTATTCTTCTTTAATAGGTCTACTAACAAATGACCAACCCACCCACACTACTGACTCCCGTCTCTCCTCCACACATGTTTGACAGTGCATTTAGTGTGGCGGGCCCCAAACTTTGGAACACTCGCCCACTGGAACTCTGTCAATGCACCTTACGTTCCACCTTAAAAGTAAACGTCGAACTTGCCTTTTCTCCCTTGATCTGAGGATGTCCTAAGATGAACACTGTACCCTTGCCCACCTATCATAGTGTTGACATGCAGACATTACCGATACATTAACCACATACAAATAACCTACAAGAAGATTTTAGTGTTACTGTATTTTATTGTATTGTTACTTTTATTTTCACTGACCTTGGGTCTTCTGAAAGGCACTTCATCAAATGTGTTATCATTATGAAGAAATAAAAGTGTTGTATTTCCGATAGGTTTTAGGTTGAAGTGCTACACCAGTGTTTCTCAATCTTTTATTAGGCGAGGCACCCTTTCAATTCATGAAAAATTTCAAGGCACCCCAAACCAACAAGCCGTAACATGGCAACAAGCCCACAAAAGCCTAGAAAAGTAACACATTTGGAGACGTCAACACAACCTACATTCAAAGTTGCAGCTGACTGGGGCGACCTATATTTACATTATTGTGCGTAAATGGCAGTTGAAAGAGTCCACTGACTAACATTAACTTATCAATTTCGACAAATATGTATCATATTACATAATTTATTTATCGGCCACGTTTCCGCGGCATTGATAAATGCACTGTGCTGCACCAGTCCCTGCAGTGTGTGTTGGCAGCAAGCTGTGCCAGAGCCAGAGCCTGCGCTGTTTAGAGGACACCTTCACAGCCTTCTGCTCTGCTGTGCGTGGGACCTTGGGGCCGTGCGGCGTGGAGTGGAGTGGAGTGGAGTGGAGTGGAGGGGGGGCATCTGTGTCCGTCACAGCTGCATCAGGGCGGAACGGTAGGCAGGACACCATCCACAGCACAGCCAAGCCCACACAGTTAACTTTGAGATAGAGAGAGAGAAATGTCAATGTCAGATGGCATTCGTGCCCACACGTCAGTGGGAGCGCACATACAGTAAACACTCAAACATGCAATTTTTATGTGAAATTGCACTCTCTCTCTCTCTCTCTCTCTCTCTCTCTCTCTCTCTCTCTCTCTCTCTCTCTCTCTCTCTCTCTCTCTCTCTCTCTCTCTCTCTCTCTCTCTCTCTCTCCCTCTCTCTCCAAAACCACCCACACAATCGCTCACTCACACAAAAGAGCCACAGCATACTTCCTACTGCAGATGGTGTTTTGGTGTGGGCACACTTTAGAGGTGGCAGGCAGGCCCAGAGGAGAAAGAGATGAGTCCTGTGAGCACCAGAGAGAGGGGCATTGCGGACAGACAGCCTGCCTGCTCTGAGAGATGGGACACTGCCGGCAGACAGCCTGGCCACTCCGAGTGTGGAGTAAGGGGCACAGGGCTGGACTGGCCATCTGGCATAGCGGGCAATGCTCGGTGGGCCCC
>NC_085862.1:11125737-11145737 GCF_034702125.1 Engraulis encrasicolus | reverse complement strand
TCCCTTATTTTACTGTACCTACCTACACACATAGTACACAGATCCCATATTATGGCAAGCGAAAACAGATGCCCACGCGCCACCGCATAGGCCTACATTTACATCTACATCTCTCCACATGGGGGGGGGGCAAAACGAGGACATGACACGGCCGATGTGACACCTCGCAAGGAAAAGGGGGGTCTCTGGCCCTGGCTCTGGCCCTGGCTCTGGCCCTGGCTCTGGCCCTGGCTCTGGCCCTGGCTCTGGCCCTGGCTGGCTGTGGTGTGATGGTGTCGTGACCTGGGCCGCTCGCCGCTGGCCGCGTTGCCCCGGCCCCCTACTGCTCTGACAGTAAACAGCCCTCTGCTTGACTCAGCCTCACTCTGCTGCTAATTGGCTGGGAATGTGTCAGTGGAGATCATATAGAAGCCTGGAGGCAATGTAGGCCTATATGGTGTGTGTGTGTGTGTGTGGGTGGGTGGGTGCAGGGCCGGTGACAGCTTTGGCCGGGCCCAGGACAAAGTCATCTGAAAGGGCCCCCCAGCCCAATTGATACAATGTAATGAGGACCCAATTCTGGCCCCCTTCGCTCCCTGGGCCCAGGGACAACTGTCCCCTTTGTGCCCCCCTGTCGGCACCCCTGGATGGGTGGATGGGTGGATGGGTGGATGGGTGGATGGGTGGATGGGTGTCCTCTGTTGTGCTGGCACTGAGTCTGAGGGCGAGGCAGCTGAGCACTACAGTAGAACATTGCCCTCCATACATCTGCTGCTGCTGCTGCGGCCTGGTGAGGCATCTCTGCTCTCTGCACTCTGCTCCTCAGCTCTGGGGAGGGGGAGGGGGAGGGGGAGGGCGACGATAGATTATGGAGAGGGCAGCCTGTGCTATGCTTTGATCTATACTGGCAGAGGCAATGGCACAGTATGGCTCCATCTCTCACACTCTTAGCCTGAATATGTACTATGGGTGTGTGTATTAGAGAGAGAGAGAGAGAGAGAGAGAGAGAGAGAGAGAGAGAGAGAGAGAAAAAGAGACAGAGAGAGAAAGAGAGAGAGAGAGAGAGAGATATGACTTTTTTAAAAAAAAAGGGAAATGTTTCACTTCAACAATTTAATCGTGGCCTGTTGCGAGAGCCTCGTAAGAAAACAAGTCAAAAGAAAACAAGTCAAAAGTTGAGTTGAAAGGGTCACAGGTTCGAATCCTGCCCTAATGTTTCTGTATGCTCTCCTAGATCCTTATGCATGAAGTGAAAGCGTGAAAGCCCATTGGGAAATTCCAACTCCCATTGTCATTGTGACACAGCACTCCACAGCACACAAGTGAACACTGCACACAACGAAATTGCATTTATGCCTCACCCGTGCAAGGGGGCAGCCCTCAGTGGCGCCCCATGGGGAGCAGTGCGGTGGGACGGTACCATACTCAGGGTACCTCAGTCATGGAGGAGGATGGGGGAGAGCACTGGTTGATTACTCCACACACAAACCTGGCGGGTCGGGAGTCGAACCGGCAACCTCTGGGATGCAAGTCTGACGCCCTAACCGCTCACACATGATGTGCCCTTGGACAAGGTATCGAACAGTCCATTCCATCATGAAGGACGGTATGCTTACCTAAAGGAATAGTACACGTTTCCCTGGATAAGAAAATCAGCAAAGTCTACTCTAATGTAGAGTGATAATGACATGGAACTGTGATTAGTGCTGAATGTGAGTTTTGAGATACACTTTATTTGACGTGTTGCTGCATAACACATTCATAGCAGCTGTTACAGACTTTACATGAAGGATTCATGACTGCTTCGTAGGACATTCATACCAAACCTTTCAAAGACATGGAAAGACAAAAGTACAATCACTTGTCAAAATCAGTAATCATTGAGGGTCCCATACAAAATCCGCAATGCATCTGTGCTGGATTGTTTAATTGTATTGTATTATTATTATGCTATGGAAAACTCTTAAAATAAAGTGTTCAAAATCCGCAATGCTGCTTTGTTGGTTGTGTTAGAAACATGGTTACGTTCATGGTGTTAAAGGTCAAAATTGACCGCCTACACAAAAAAGGCAATAATACATTGATTAAAATCTGATTTTGATCATATTTTGTGATTAATACCTTTTAGACATCCTTTTGAAACATTTCCATGGTGATTTAAATGTTATTCTGCTTTGTTTTAGTGATTTGTAGGCTTTTTTTTCTTATCTTGCACCAAATCGTTTTATTGAGCCTCTGGAGTCTAGGGCCTCTCAGAGGCTTTCAAGCATTTTGGAACACCTTTACTCTTTTCAAGTATTTCAACTAACTGTAAACATGTATACTTATGTGGCACATATGGTTGTATTCTGAAAAGCCTAACAAAAAAGAATATGAGAGTGAAGTGATTGTAATTTAACTGTATATAACTTTGGGAGATGTAAATTAATGGTGACACCATGAATGTAACAAGTTGGTGTATCTTCCACAATTCTTTAGGAATTTCATTATATTTCATTTTGACAATTCAAATAGGTTAGCTGGAGGATATCATGAAGCATAATTTGTATATGATGAAAAATAGAGAAGTTATTTAAGAATGAAGTTTCAAAACGGTCATTTTTGACCGTTACACAACCAGAGGGTTAACTGTTATTTTGACAAGTTGCTGTCCTTCCGTCCGCTAGGTTCATAAAATGTTTGGTATGAATCGGTCATGAGACAATCATGAATGCTTCATGCAGACTTCTGCATAGCATCTGCTATGAATGTGCTATGAGTGTGTTGTAGGAGCATGTCAAGTAAAGTGTTACCGCCAATTCTTGCCCTATATACTATAGCTGCTGTACCGTCTCCTTTCCAGTGCTGAGCGCCACCAGAATCGCTTTATGGTATGAGATACCAGACATTAGTGCTGCCCTACTTTTATGCCTGGTGGAAAGACAGACGGAGAGAAAGAGGGAGAGAGTGAGAGAAGGGAGCAAATGGAAATAGACAGAGCATCATATCATATAAAAACAGCTCCAGTGTGCTGGCAGAGAGGGGTGCGGAGCTCTTTGAGTTGGAGAGTCGGGCGCGGGATTAATGCTGATCCGCCTGGCGGTTCCCCTCCACTCCTTTCCTCTTGCCCTGGCCCACATCCATTGCGCCAGCGCCAGCCATGCCACGGCTTTTGAGCCGAGCGTGAAAGAGCAGCTCAATCCACACAGTACTGTGTGCCACACAACACAAACATGCACACACACACCCTCACACACACACACTACTCACCCTCCACATACCTCCAAGTCTGGACAATAGAAAACTAATATCTGCAGATGTGCATCCAATAAGGTCTGTCTCCATACAGTGATAGAGAGAGAGACAGAGAGAGGGAGAGAGAGAGAGAGAGAGAGAGGTTTGACATTTAAAATCCCTTTATTGAACCACTCATGGTCCAAACATCCACGAGAGAGAGCGAGAGAGCGAGAGGGAGATGAATTAGAGATGGGCAGTCCAATATTTTAATCTCAGTTGCTTTGGTCATTACAACGATGAGCAAACTGAAGATCAATAATTGACGGTGGATCAGCTGTGGAAAATATATAATTCATTGGAGTTCTCCATAGCTTACATAAATTGAGCCGAGCTACTTGCAAATTTAATGAAACAATGTGTCAGACCTCGAGAGTCATGGGCCAGCGCCATCTCTCTGTTGGCATTCGTCAAGCACAGCGATATTGAGTTCAGAGGCCGAGCAGTGTGGGAAGCATTCATTTCTCATTATTTTTCTCCGGGTGCGTATCTGTGTGTATCTCAGCCAGGCTTTTGCTTTTTCAATTCTCCTTCCTCCTTCCTTTCTCAAATTGAAATTCAAATTTGACAAGCCTGTTTGCATCAGTGTTGCCAAAGCTTTCCTCTTTCTCTCCGTCTTTGTGTGTCTGGCACACGCAATTTTGCACAAGTACAGTACGCAAGTAATATATATACACACAGAAAAGTGATTGAACTCGTTGAAGCTGCATGTGTATAGCTTCCCAAACTCACATCAGCACCTTCCAGAACTGTGACTGAGGTGTTTATTTTTCAAGACAGAGATAAGTGCAGCTTCTTTTTTTTTAGCAAATACATTTAACGCTGCATCCTGCAAAAATAAACGCTGCTTTCATGTAACCAGGACCCACATCTATCTGTAAGTCTATCCATGCATACATGCTCACCACAGGAGTAAGCAATTTCTGTTCATCTTTCAAACTCGCTGTCAGTTTCTCATCAAGGGCAGTCAGGGAGGCTACGACTAGTAAATGGGCTGGATGCTAGTCTTACAGGCCTGTCCTTCCTTATTATTTGCAGAAAACCTGGCAGAGTAGGTCAAGGGGCACGTTTGCTTTTTCATGTCTGATTGTTTTCTGTCATTTGCAATTGTGATGGAGAATGGCTGTAATGATAAAATATAAAGCACACACACACACACACACACACACACACACACACACACACACACACACACACACACACACACACACACACACACACACACACACACACACACACACACACACACACACACACACACACACACACACGCGCGCACACACACACACGCGCGCACACACACGCACGTATACGCACACGCACACACACGTGCACGCACACACACACACACACACACACACACAGTTGCCGGTGCTGAGTTGCTGTCGTCTCTGTAAGACACTCGCTTTATCTTGATAATCATCCATCTATTTCAGCACTGCATATCGACGTCTGTCGCTTCACATTTGCATGATGAGTCGACAGTAGTAATGCTATTAGCACACCTTAGCCACCACCCCCCCACCACACCCCGCCGGCCCCGCCAGTCGTGCACAGCGACCTCCATAACTGCTATGGCCCTAATGGCAGCCATTGGCCTGCACCCTTTGGGCTAACGCGGACGATAATGATATGAAATCTAATCTCTCCCGGAGATGAATGAGGTGGAGGGGAGGCAGGGATTTGCTTAATAAAAAAGCAATCAGTCAGCGTGATCTTCTGCATGCCGTGAAGGCTCTCTGTGGAAGGCAGGCCTGATCAGTAGCTCCAGAGGTGTTATCAGAGAGGGCCAATGTGGCCGCCCGTGAGGGCATGGAGAGCAGAGGGATGATGAGGGATGATGAGTGGCACTCTGTCAAGGTCTCTTTCTGTTGCATTGACTCTGATGAAGGCCTAGTGCCGAATCATCAGCACCAAAGAAAAAATACTGTGAAGAAGCAGTGTCGCGCTCTTCCTTGAGTTAACTGAAGACTGGAGTACCTTGAAAACCTGCACCTGCTTAAAAAGAAACATTCGAGGTGTGCGGGCTCTCACCAAAAACTCTTTCTGTTGCATAACAATGACCAGCTATCCAGCCAGCCTCAGTCTACATGTATTGTCTTGTCTTGTTTTGTCCTTTTTTGTCAAGTCTTGTCTAACGTGTGTGACAATGACTGGAGCCACGCCAAAGACAATTTTCTGTTTTATGTGTAACAGACAATTAAGTTTCATCTAATCTAATCTAATCTCATCTAATGATAGTTGGTTAGTAAAAAAATCAAGATGTGATATCTACTGTGTTTTTATTATGCCTGCCCTACTGCTTGCTATAATATACGGATAGGCTACGTGTATATACAATACGGCACAGACAAAGGTATAATTTCTGAACCTTTATTAACGAAGTCAACAATGTTACAGTCGTGCTTTTCCAGTAGTCATAGCTGTAAAGACACCCTGTGCATGACGACACATGATTTACGACATCATTCTACAGTATATATACTGTATTTTTTTCTCCTCAAAAGATACAGTAAATAAGGTTTTTTTAAGTTTTTCCTGGCCTTCTTAATACATCTTGCCTCATATAACTCTGAAATGGGGGTAGATCACTAGCCAGGCCGTGCCCTACTCGTGACGCAACAGCTTCAGCGTTGCTACCAGTCAGGTCAAGAATCAATGGAAGTACTTTCTGAGTTCCCGCAAATACGGGAACTTCTCCCACTTTGTTGGGAAGCAAACAATCATTAGCAAACCAAGGGAGACCATTTGGGAAATGCTGTTTGGGAAATGTTAATTGTTATGCTCTTGGTCAGATCAAGTCTTGAAGAGATTTGAAAGTCGATGATAATCAGGCTAGTAGATCACAACCATAAATCCTCTTTGCTGTACGCGCCACTCTCTGAAGTGCCTGTCTGTTGGGAGGAGAGCAGCTTCCATCTTACTATGTGTTTATACATTCGGTCAAGATGCTCTCAGTGGTGCCACTGTAAAAAGACCTCAGGACCTTGGGTCGCATGACTGACTTACTCAATTAGGTGACACAGACACTGCTGGGGTGCATTTCTCAAAACCGAAGTTGCTTACTACATTAGCTACTTTGTTGTTTTCAGTGCATTTTCCCATTGGCAACTACCGAAGTTGCCAACAGGCTAACAAGTTCTCTTTTGAGAAATGCACCTCTGGGCATTTTTGACTATGTGGTCTGTGTGACTGCTCCAGCGTGTACAGCCCTAAGATCAATAGGCAAGGCATACCACAATCTAGAGGCAAAAGCCTCAAATGCACGGTCACTCCAAGTTCTATGGCGTGTTGGACAAAAAGGAGGTTTTAATGGTTAGATCTGAGAGAGTGTGTTGGATGAAGATGAAGTAAGTCTGCGAGACAGGCAGTTGCCTGTCAATGAAATGATCTTTATGTGATGATAAAATGTTTAAACTAAAATCCTGTAACGAACAGGAAGCTAATGGAGGGAGCTGAGAATGGGTGTTATGTGAGAGTATCTGCTAGACCTTGTGAGTAGTCTATTAGCAGCATGCTGAACGGACTGCAGGAAATAACAGATTTGTTGAGGGCAGGGAAAAGAGAGTTGCAATAATCAATACGAGAACAAATGAAAGGATGAAGCATTTCTTGTTCAGAATTGGACATCACAGATCTTAGTTTGTGAATGGACAGGCTGTAGAAAAGCTGTGTAAATAGGCCTTCCCAAATGCTGTTCAAAAGCATACAAATTTTCTGTTTTAGGCCAATGAGTAACAAATTAAAAATTCACTTCTGTCTCTTGTAAAGCCTGCTAGCTAAATTGAGGCCTCATCCCTCCATTGCCAAGTTGGTGTGCTGAAGGACCATTTGTGTCAGCAGTCTGTCTCACACAGTAGAACTGCTGGGTTACCTTGTTGAGTGTAACTGAGATGTCCCTGCAAAGCACTCTCTCAAACCAAAAACTTCACAGTGGACAAGCCCTGGATTTAGAGATCGATGCAAATCAGCATGCCACTGCTCTATCCCCCATCGTCACATCTCTCCTAATGCCATTGAATGCACTCTTTGCAAACCTTTTACCCATCTGTATAATTACTAATTCTACTCACCTTGAGGCTGCCCTGCGGCTTTGGAGCGATTCACCTCCAGACGCACAGTCTCGCTCCCTCTATCACTACTTTTAAATCACTTTATTCTACTTTGGCCTTTGACTCTTAGTTTATACCTTTATTTCCTTCAGCCATTGCTTTTAACACCTTTTATGTATAAATTGCTTTTTAAAGGGACACTGTGCAGGAAATGGTCAAAAAGGGTACTGCAACTATGCTGCTCATTGAAACTGGGCTGCCAATTGCCAAATTTGATCTTTACATGAAAGTTTTCTAAGTAATAAACAAATATTTTCTAGTATGGTCCAAGTACAGTCATTTTTGCAGCTAAAAATGGCTATTTTTGGAAATTCAAAATGGCGGACCATGGAGAAGATCCCCCTTTTCATGCATGAAAAGTGCAATTTTCCCAGTCACAATGAATACTTAGAATTTGATGGTGGTGGTAAATATTCATGAAAAAGGTAACATTTGTGAATGGGCATCATGAATTCTGGAAATAAACAATGAAAAATCTCACACAGTGTCCCTTTATGTATCTTATTATTTTATGCTACATCTTAATGTAATGTAATGTAATCGGCAATGGCACCAAACCTAATTTAAAGGCTAGAACAATATTGTGGCATGCAGATTCTCAAACATAGGTAGATATTTAGATAATATTAATTTGTGTCATTTGCATCTTTTACAGTATGTATACTGTATATTTACACTGTAAAAATACTTTGGCAACCTCCATGCCAACCCTAAACAACTATTGTGACATTGTAAAGGATTATTCATCCAAGAGCATTGGGTGCTTTTGAAATGACAGTAAATGACTGATGTTATTGTATAGTAATTTCAATTTATAATGGTGTACAGTCCTAAGATTTTGACACTAACCAAGCATTACACCGTCGTCTGGTGTTCTCTGTTTTTTTTTTTTTTCATTTGCTTCTGGCATTCTAAGGTGAACAACAACAACAAAAATCCTAATCCTAAATTTAAAACCTGAATTCAAACATTCGATCTCAGCGTAACCTAGAAAAGCTGCTCTGACTGCGCGACACAGTTACAGGAAGTTACATAATTTACAGTTTTTGTCTTTGCAGTCAATGCGTCATGCCAAAGCAGGGCGCACGTCGATATTGCATTGAACTGTGCGTAGAACTGGAAAACATTCGCCAATTTCTATTGCGCCCACATCAGCATGAGATTCGGACGGAAAACGATGACGGGACAGTAAAGTTGCAGCAGTCTGGGAGCTATCCGCGTGGTGCTGTCTCCTCTGGTATAATTTCCAGCCAGCGGGGGTGTGGTTTTGACATCACTATAGCACCAAACTGTAGTACAGCACTAGCGGGGCTGGCGGTCTGTCTCAGACGCGCTGTCTCGGAGAGGGCAATTTAAACATTTTTTTAACTGTCCAACAACGCCTAATCACCAGCCATAGGATTCAAAACAACACACGAAAGCAGGACTTTTTTATCGCAGTAATTCAGCTAAGGTACGTGGAAAGCACATTGCCACTTTTCAGTTGTCTGTCTGCGCATACAATGTCAGTCTCGACTTTCTGCATGCTGCGCTGAAGTTGGCGAGCGGTCGGTCACGCTTAGTAAGTAATTCATTCGCCTGTCTGATCATATTATGGCAGGTTTATACTATAGATGACTATACGAACAGACCTCTCGCTTTAAATGTGGTCAAGTTAGGGTCCATGGTCCTTTTCTGGATGGTAGCCTAGCTATCATTGATTATAGATTACAGGCACATGTTCCCACATTACTGTCCTCCATATTGAAATTAATGCTGATATGTTGAAAGCCCATGTTTAGGAAAACTAGTCAAAATAATAATAATAATAATAATAATAATAATAATAATAATAATAATAATAATAATAATAATAATAATAACCTACATTCCCTCTGTTTAGGTACTCAGGAAACTCAAGACATTTTATATTATCAACAACTGTCAACTGTCAACAATCAACTATCTAACTAAGGACTGATTGCTGAGAAGGACAAAGCAGGACAAAGTTCATTAAATATTTCTGTGTGAAACATTTCCGAGAGAGGACAACAACAGTGACAGATTCCCAGACAAGCCAAGCATCACCATAGTCTGGTGCTCAGTGTTCTGAGACAGAGGCACCCTCCACCGCCACCCCCCCCTCCCCTCTCCTCCTCCTCTTGTTATTCCAATCTGCTATGGTGGCAACCAGTGACTGTTAGCATGCCTGCCAACCTAGACACACAATTCAACATTTGAGTTCTGACTGTTCCAAAAAAAGAAGTGAACTGTCTGGACCAAGCCCAGGATGTCTGCACATGGCCCAGTGTGCTCTGTCTGCAGCTAACCTGGACATGTGTTGCTCCATTTCACACTTCTAATCACACATGGACAAAAAAAACATCACAAATGCAATCTAATTCTCAGGGCTCTTCATCCCAGGGACTTACAGACTGAATAACTGTCTACGTGTGGATAAGTGTTTTTTTTGGAAGGGCTCTTTTGTCTGTTTTACTAAAGACATCAGGAAACGGTGCCAGTGTGTGTGTGTGTGTGGTGTCTGTCTGTGTCTGTGACAGAACGTGGTTATGGCTTCCGACGGCTTTCAGTACCGGGCACTCTTTGAATACAAGCGTGAGCGCGGGGACGACATTTCCCTGCAGCCGGGGGACATCCTCACAGTCAACCGGACGTCCCTGCTCACGCCGGACTACCAGGAGGGGGACGAGCGCAGCCCCAAAGGCTGGCTGCACGGCACTAACGAGAGGAGCAAGGAGAAGGGAGACTTCCCCGGGACCTATGTGGAGTTTGTGGGGTTGGTGCGCATCGTCAGCCCCCCGGCCGCCAAGCCCTGGAGCAGGCCCGTACCCCCCACCCCAGGAGGAGCCCCCCATGCTCCTCTCACAGGTCTGCAGCAGCCGTCGGTACCGCCACCACCACCAACGGTGCAGGCCGGAGCAACAGGGCCCGGGGCCACAGCATCAGCAGGAGGTGAGTGAGGCCCCTATACGCAAGTCATTTGCACAATGAATGAGCAAGTGAGTGAGTGACTGAGAACCTGCATGCAGAAGGTGAATGTTTGCTGTTTCCTGTGCTTTCCAACTGAGGTGATATGACTGACTCGCCATTTCCCCAATGTCTAGTGTGCGCCCTTCGAAGTGTGTCAGCCTTCGTAGTCGGGCCCAGTCATTGGATACTCTGGTGAACTCTGCGGGGTATCCAATCACTGGGCGTGACTACGAAGGCACACTGCCACTACCAGACACACTACCAAGGCTCATACACTTGACATTGGGAAATGGTGACTGTTTCATTTGTCATATTTTGGATCAGCTGTGTGAGGGGGTGAACTGGCTGTCAGAAAATATGTGGCGGAATGTTTTTTACTTTGTGAAGCTGGGCTGTCCGCCTTTGGCTTGGGGGGGAGGGTGGGACCCTACGATCTGTTCCATGTTATGCAGATGAAGTTCTGGTTATCATTACGGGGCTCGCGTCACTTGAACAGAATAGCCCTAATCATAGCTGGCTGCCGGGGAACAGCTAGGTCTTTTTGCGTGCCACTTGTAATCCGTCTGAATGCAACAACGACAAGCAATCAAACAAGAGGTTTAGAGGCAGTGTGTAGCCCCTTAATGCACGCTGTACCTCCAGTGGCACGCTGTAGTAGTAGTCATTGAAAAGTTAACGACCATAGTACTACAATACTATGACATAACACAGGGCCTTTAGTAATGCACTAAGACCTGGTCATTGCCATTCTGGTAACAGCACATGTATAAAGCGCTGTGTCTTAACGGGTTAAGTTGAAGTTGGACTGGAGGGTGAGGTCTGGGATCTTCACTGGCTGAGTCATCATAGCATTGGTAGGGGCAGGGAGGGGGCCGGGTGGGGGCCGAGGGGGGGCCGATTGGGGGCAGACTGGGGGCTGTGTGTGAGTGTGCTGTCCACTTCACTCATGACTCACTTGGAGAGGAGTGATGACAGCTCTGCTCCCTCTGCATACAGTATAGGTCGGTCACTTTTGAGGATTTTCAGATGAAAGGTCTGTAAGTGTGTGTGTGTGTGTGTGTGTGTCAATATTTCGCTAAAAGTGTGAAACTAAACATCAATGGCTATCAATGGTAGAGGGGAAAAAGCTGTGAATGCTCCCCATTTGACACACTCAACTTAAAAAGACCTATTTTCTCCTTTACAAGGCCTGTTGGCTGTTCCTAAGTGTGTGTTTGTGTGTGTGCATGCGTGCGTGTGTGCATGCGTGCGTGCGTGTGCGTGCGTGCGTGCGTGGTTGGTCGGTCAGGCCTGAGAGGGTGTGGTGTATGGTCTATGTCTGAGTGTTGGGGGTGTCCATATGCTAACTGGGCCGGACAGCTAGCAGCATGGCCTGCTCAAAGACGGCTGCTCTGTCTAATTGTCTGGTATGCTTGAATCTTTTATGGTGGCAGAACTAGCCTGCTTTTATGCTATTTATGTCCTTTATTCAGGACTCGGTCCTCTTTTGTGGTCTTGTGTTATGGCTTTTGTTCAGAATTGCTACTTTTCATTGCGAAACAACAGCAGAGTGTGCTCCATTGCAGCTGGTGCATGATGCACTGAGAATGTGGCACATGGTTAATATGCAGAGTGGATAGGGAAAGGCAAAAGGGAAAACTCTATTAAGATTGGCATACTAAAATCACACTATCAAGAAAGGTGATGCAAAAATAAACCTCAGTATGAGCAAGGTGACCTTCTTGTGATTTCCTGTGAATATTATTGTTTTAGGCCTTAGCGGTCATTCTTGCCACTGGCACATTAGATTCCTTGATGGCGTGAAGCAGCTGACAGGAGGGTAATTGTGGTTAGATTGACTCATCCTTTTCCATCTCACAATTAATTGAGCCTTGCATTGTCTTAAGCTGCAGGTCTTTCCATATTTTGCACACATCAATTTGTCAAATGGCATTACTGTCAAAATATACTTTACAGACTGAAAAATCCATCCCATACACAGCCACAACAGTGTGTGTGTGTGTGTGTGTGTGTGTGTGTGTGTGTGTGTGTGTGTGTGTGTGTGTGTGTGTGTGTGTGTGTGTGTGTGCATGTGTGTGCATGTGTGTGCATGTGTGTGCGCGTGCGTGCTAATTCTGGCACTGTATTGCTTTTGTGCCTCAATGCAATGTGAAAAAGCCAGCAGTACTAGTCTCTAAGACAGCCTCAGCAGCCCCGAAGTCTTCTGAGAAAAAAAGGAGGGATTGGTCTGGTAGTACTGAATTATTAATTGCTGGTGCACAGGGTGGCTGACACACTACACTCAGCCTGTCACAAAAGCAGTGTGGGATCTTAGTATCTCAGGCAGCGCTTTGGCCCGTTTTCTCCTGCTAATCCTATAAAAGTGCTAACAGGTGCTGTCAAACATGGGAAAGATTACACATAGACGGATCCACAGCTGTGAGTCGAATGCCTTAGCCAGTACAGGGAGTGCAGTGGCATAGGTTGGTCCCAAAAGTCTCTCTCTCTCTCTCTGTCTCTCTCTCTCTCCTTCTTCTTTCTTCTTCCTCTTTCTCCATCATCCCATGTGCTGGACATGGAGTGAGTCTGCATTGAGTAGGTGAACGTCATATAAAAGAAATGAGACTACATGTATTATTTATGCCAACATGCCCTGGACCTATGCTTTCTCACTCCTGGGCTTAGTGGATCCACCGTTAACTAAGTCAACGAAGGCATTGGATGATGCCTGGTCACAAGCAATTACAATCAAGAGCAGTCATCACCATCCTGATGCTCTAATCATGGCAGTATCCAACATGGACTGCTAGCAGCTTGTTATAGGCCAAACGTTGGCCTGCGCTACTAGAGAGGGGTCCTCACCTTGGGCTGTGACATTTCCCACAGGGGCATCAATTAGCAGGGCCTGAAGCTGGCTGATGACGGGAGCTAATGAATGCACAGCCATTAGCGCCACACATACCGTCTATATGGGATATGCATAGCTAGATGTGATGAGGTGACTGTAGATCTCTATTGTTCTGTGGTATTGTGCCTAGCCTAACCGTGGTAATCATCTAACACCTTCAACATACCCTACATATGATTTTAAAAGCAAGTCAGATAGTAAATATTATGCTTGGGATGGTAAAAGTTGTATAGTAAAGACTGTTCTGTGTAAACAATCAGTTAGTTGTGGATCGTGCAGCAGTATGTATAAAAACAAATGGAGTACCTCAAGTAGAGAAAATTGAATGACTTCATCATGAATGTTTGGTTTAGTTCATCTCAGCTGTTATCAAAAATAATTGGATTTTGATTGGTTAAAAAAACAATTGGATTTCAAATTGTTTGTCTGGGAACCTCTGCTTGGCATTTATGCTCCATACACACCCTTTTTAAAAAGTGTCATAAATGAGCATCCAAAAAGAGCGGTCTGGCCCAGCCAGATCACGTCTTTCCTCTCTCCCTGTATGAAAGCGAAAGTGAAGTAAAAGCCCATTGGGAATCTCCAACTCCCATTGTCATTGTGAAACAGCACTCCACAGCACACAAGTGAACACTGCACACAACGAAATTGCATTTATGCCTCACCCGTGCAAGGGGG
Source organism: Engraulis encrasicolus (assembly GCF_034702125.1). NCBI lineage: Eukaryota > Metazoa > Chordata > Actinopteri > Clupeiformes > Engraulidae > Engraulis > Engraulis encrasicolus. The sequence goes on along the minus strand of NC_085862.1, from coordinate 11,131,838 downwards.
CAGCCCTCAGTGGCGCCCCATGGGGAGCAGTGTGGTGGGGTGGTACGATGTTCAGGGTACCTCAGTCATGGAGGAGGATGGGGGAGAGCACTGGTTGATTACTCCCCCCACCAACCTAAGTCTGACGCCCTAACCGCTCACCCATGACTGCCCCTGGCCCCTAGTATGCTATTCCAGCATTCATTTTGCCTCTCCTACTCAGACGTTACATGGCCGCACAATCTGATTGTTTGAGCCAGTGTTTCCCCACCAGGGGTACGTGTACCACTAGGGGTACGCAAGCACACTGCAGGGGGTACTTGGAAAAAAATAATTTTAACAAATGCATGGAGCATAGTCACACTGCAATAGAAAAAGTGATGTAAAACTTGAGTTAGGGGGTACTCATGGCACAACGAAAAGGCTTAGGGGGTACATCAGACAAAAAAGTTTGGGAAACACTGGTTTGAGCTACTTGTGCATTTATTTTGAAACCTAAGTTGTAGTAACTGGGAACTGGTGAACTTCAACAGCAGGCAGAACATGCAGTTGCATATTGAAGCGTATTTTACTGGTTTAATCTCATGTGAGAGAGTTGAGTTGGAGTTGGAGAGGCACACCAGCTGACATACCTCTTTGGAGTTTTAAACAATGAAAAGAGCTTCAGTTTTGTGGAGTAGAATTACCACAAAATGACCATAAAAAACCCTACATTTCCTCTACCAATACGTTCTTGATACATCACCTGCACCCACCGATGTTAAATTATTTCTCCTTTCCCCTCCCCTCCCATCGCTGTGCGTGTGTGTGCACGCTCGCATGTGTGTATGTGTGTGTGTGTGTGTGTGTGTGTGTGTCTGTGTATTTGCATGGGTGCGCGCGTGCGTGTGTGTGTGCGTGCGTGCGTGTGCGTGTGCGTGTTTGTGTGCATGGGTGCGCGCGCGTGTGTGTGTGTGTGTGTGTATGTGTGTGTGTGTATGTGTGCCACCCTTCAGGCCTGTCTGGTCCTGCTGCACACTGTGACTCAGCACATGGTCCAGTCAGCTCTCACCACGCATCCTAATAGCCTTGTTTTCATGAGCTCAGCCAAGTCCATTTTTGTCCCTCAGGCACCTTTCTCCTTCTCTCTCTGTGGTCCAGTGCAGCAACAACCCGTCAGCCCTCTCCTCTCCTCCTTCATTCTATCGGTTGCTTATTTCTGTCTCTCCATACAAATGTTATGAAGGATCATTTACATTTTTCCCGCCTCCACAGACACAAACACGCACGTGCACATGCACACATACATGCACGCACGCACGCACACACGCGCACGTGCGCGCGCGCACACACGCACACGCGCGCACACACACATACACACACACGCACGCACGCATGCACGCACACACAGACACAGACACAGACACACACATACACACACATGCACAGACACAGCTCTCATGAAGAGCTTCTTTTCCCTATGACTTTTGCCTTACTCTGCATGTTGTTATTGCAATCCCCCAATTATTATTTTTTCCACAGCAGAGGGTCTGGCTTCATCCATCACCGTGTGAAGTCGAGCCCATTTGTTTGCGGTAAATGCTACAGGCATCATCTCGCCTGTCTGCCCCCCTATAGCTTATAAATCTCTAATAAACAGGCCGTGCCGCACGGCAATGAGGGAGCAGATACCAGCTCATTAGCTGCCTCTGTTTCCCTTACTTTGCCCTTTGCACACTCTCTCTCTCGCTCTCTCTCTCTCTCCATCATCTCTCTCTCTCTCTCTCTCTCTCTCTCCCTCTCTCTCTCTCTCTCTCTCTCTCTCTCTCTCTCTCTCTCTCTCCCTCTCTCTCTCCCCCGTCTTTGGCCCTGTTTATACAGTATACACTGTGGGTCGATGCCAATCAACTTGGGCATCAATCGAGCCTGCTGCACACATCCCCCCTTGATCAAAAGAAAGCTTGTAAACCCATGCTGTGGTGTCTGCTTGAAGCTTGCCTAGAACCAATCAGAGAGAACGGGAGAAATGACCACTTGCTGCTGATGTTCTCTCATCAGCCCGATAGAAGCTTCTAACAGTGGAGTGGAGACCAAAGAGCCTGGAGAGGAAAATACAAATATGGACACTGGACAGTGCATATGTAAGGGCAACTAGCAGAGTGTGGCGTGGAACGTTAGTAAACCTCCCTCCCGAAGCATCATACAGCATCAGTAGTGCTGAGCTATCGGACTGGTGCTTTAGCTCAGTGGTATCGTGCTGTGGTTTTCATGCCCGAATTGGAGGGAAGGTGGTAGGTGGCGGGTTTGAGCCCAGAGTGGCGGACTGTGCAGGAACATCTCAGATACACATGATTCTGGAACGTTAATGATTCGTTCCTCTCACTGCCCATCTTAAGAGGGATAGTGCTGAGGTTTTGCTTTTCTCTTAGGTCAATGCATTCAGCCACAGCCAAAAGAACAGGTAATGCTAAAGTGCCTCATTTGTTTCCATCTTTAGCTTGAAAAGGGAACAGGCGTGTGCTGGGCAGAGCAGATAGCGGATAGTAGAATCACGTTTCACATTCTACGCCTGGTACCTTAGACAAAGGACAGAGGGAAGAAAGACAGACACAGAGGAAGACAGAGAACATCAGTGTTTTAATATATCACACTTGTCAAATCAAACACATCAGTGTTTTAATATATCACACTTGTCAAAATCAAATACAATGTGTACTACATTCACCAGTAAAACCTTTAGTTTTTTTTTCAACTCCTCATCCATTTTCCCCGCTTGCTATACTCTGCTGTATATAATCACCCTGGCTCAGTCCTCCTAGTTAACGACCAGGTTTATCCTCCCAGCAGGCAGTCCGTCCTTTCTTCTGTGACTTTCTTTAGTCTCTTTGTCTTCACCCATCTCTCTCTTCCACTCCCACTCTCTCTGTCTTTCCCTCCCTCTCCCTCCCTTGTTCGCTCCCACTCTCTCCCCAGATCGTTTTTATTCATCGAGAGATCAGTCCCTCTTGTGTTTGCAGCTCAGCGTGTGACACATGTAGGCCTTCATGGACAACAGCGTTACATAAAAGTGCATGCACTGTGTGTGTGTCATTTGTTGCGAAGGCATGAGATCAGGGCTGTTCTGTGTATAGTACATCTGTGTGTCATTAGTTCCGCCTGCGGTGCGCTGCCAACAGCACACATGGAGAGTATAGTGTGTGTGTGTGTGTGTGTGTGTGTGTGTGTGTGTGTGTGTGTGTGTGTGTGTGTGTGTGTGTGTGTGTGTGTGTGTGTGTGTGTGTGTGTGTGTGCGTGTGCGTGTGCGTGTGCGTGTGCGTGCGCGCGCGTGTGTGTCTTCACAATTGGAGTTCCTATAAAATCTGATTGCTGTATCGCTACAGGGCAACTCTGACCTAATTGTTGGGGAGTTGATTTTTGGATCAGAGGGTCAGGGGTTCGATTCCCGTAGCAGTAGGGATAACAATGTGGGGAGGGGAAGTGCACCATGGATGTACCATAATCCATGGTACAAGTACCCTTGAGCAAGGCATTTAACCAGTGACAAGGGGTCAGAGGGTAAATAATCTATGGCAAAAACCCTTTTGATAAAAACAATTATATTAACTGACAAAAAAAACACTAATAGTAATGTTATCACAACAATGTGGTAATAGTGTAGGAGTAATCCTTTTAAAAAGTTTTGTAGCCCCTTAATGCACGCCGCACCTCCTGAGGCACGTTGTAATAGACATTCAAAGTTAACTACTACAGCACTACACTACTATGACAGTGCACAGGGCCTTTAGTAATACATTACGATTTAGTCATTTCCATTCTGGTAACAGCTAATTTATAATGCCGTGTCTTAAGGGGTTCATTTGTTTATACGTTTTTTTTTAACATGTTAACAGCGATTTTCATTAGGGGGCGTTTTTTGAGGCGGGGGCAGGGTTTCACAACGGTTCCGCTCACTCTTGGAAGCCGCCCCGAGCAATTGCCCGGTCAGTCCGCCCCTGGATTTAACCCTAGGGTGGAAAGTGCTCTCCCTTTAGTTAATTCATTCCACGACACTCAGCTAATTGTAAGTTAAAGTAAATTAAAATGTAAAAGTTAAAAGTTAATGCTGCCAACTTACTGTATGTGACACAATCAACCAGAGCTCAACTGTGTGCCCTCTTACGCTAAAGCCACAAGACAAAGCCAGACGGTCCACATGTGGGAAATACAAAAAAAAAACCTACACGAAATGTAATATCCTGCCTTTGTGACCAAGAGGTTGTAAAGAGAGTGCACGGAAATGAGAGGCTGTGATTTAGTGCTTTTGTTGATCCCTGGTGCGCTCCCCGTGATGGGTACCATGATGACCAAGTGCACTAGAGATAGCTTTTAATTCATGGGTGGCAGGGGAGCCATGAAATCTATGGGCCAGAGCCTAAGGTTTGCATGAAATGTGCACTTATATCCCAAACAATAATAAAAACATCACCGACAATGTATTAATATGTGTAATCTCTCGTGTTGCGGTGTGCATGTTTTATTGAGGAGAGACTTATTGCCCCTGTTTTGAAAGTCAATTACTGCAGTCGGGGTGTGTGTTAAAGTGATGGATAACGCCGGTGCCGTGGCTGGAAATTGGACCATAAAGGCATGGGGAAAAACACATAAGGTGGCAAATTGTAATCTCAACCTATAAAAAAACGTGCACCCCCACACAAAATTTAATATGTACATACCATAGGAATATGCCTTTTCATTGTGAAAGGGGTTTTTATTATATGTATATATATATTTAAAATATATAGGTGTGTCAGAGAGGATGTTGGTGCTCTCTTTTCATGTTTGAGGCGTGGAAGGTGAATCTAACTCATCTGGCTTATCCTCATGTTAGCAACACTGCCATACCAGAGATTCTTTAAGTATATAGAGATACTATGCCAATGTAATAGGTTGCTATGGGTACCTAACATGACCAGGTTCCGGTCTGCCTAAAGGGGCGTGTCATAATACTCCTAGCATTGAATAGAACAGTCCTTAGGTCTGCTTAGGTCTGCCTAAAGGGGGATTTCCCCCCTCCCCCTTGCGAGAGTAGAACCCGGAAACAATGGGCCAATGGAACCTCTCTCTCTCTCTACTCTCTCTGGCCATACTCTGGCCCATACTCTGATCTATTCTAATCTATCCCAGTGTCTTTTTACTCACACCCCCACCACCCTGTCTTATTTGTCAATATGTAAAGCTTGTTATTGTGCCCCAAAACATTCAGTGTAAGTGGAGAGCTATTTCACACGTCATTTCAAATGCAGGTAGTGCAGCTGTGCTCACGCAGCAGTTTCCCACCAGTGTACCATTTGCCACACAGTATGCCTTAATGGCAATTTCATTCTTATTTTTAATTTTGTACATGTCAGAGGGACACCCATCTACACCTAAATGTTCACGTCAGAGAGAGTAGATAAGAGAGAGGTTCCATTGGCCCATTGTTTCCGGGTTCTATTATTGCAAGGGGGAGGGGGGGGGGGGGAAATCCCCCTTTAGGAAGACCTAAGGACTGTTCTATTCAATTCTAGGAGTATTATGACACGCCCCTTTAGGCAGACCGGAACCTGGTCATGTTAGGTGCCCATAGCAACCTATTACATTGGCATATCTCTATATACTTAAAGAATCTCTGGTTCCCGTTATATACCTATTACCATGGGTGGTTCTAGACAGGGGCCAGGGTGGGCCAGGGCTCCTGTATATTTCCTCCTGGCCCTGTTGTGGCCCCTGTGCTGAACAGCCATGATATGACTGCGACACGATATACATTTGCATATTATATATTCATAACATTAAAAATGTATCTCTTCTGCAAATTTATGTACCCCCCTGAAAAAATAATGTGCCCCCCCCTGGTAATTTTGGTCTAGAACCGCCCTTGCCTATTACAGACACCGTGGTGATATCCAGGGGTGAATTTCTCAAAACCAAAGTTGCTTACTACATTAGCTACTTTGTTGTTTTCAATGCATTTTCCCATTGGCAACTACCGAAGTTGCTAACAGGCTAATAACTTCTCTTTTGAGAAACTCACCCCAGACCATTAACAATAGATTGATGAAAGTTGGACTCGGTTGCTGTGCAATTGTGCTGACAACAAGCCATGAATGGGCACATGCCCCTCA